>NW_026057580.1:85189922-85329869 GCF_023721935.1 Panthera uncia
ACACACACACACACACACACACACACACACACACACATAAAGAAAGACTATTTCAAGGGGCACCTGGGTGGCTCAGTCAGTTGAGCAGCAACGTGGTTTCTGCTCAGGTCATGATCTCATGGTTGGTGGGTTCGAGCCCTGCATGGAACTTCATGCTCACAGCATGGAGCCTGCTTGGAATTCTGTCTCTCTGCAACTCCCGTGCCTGCTTGCTATCTCTCTCAAAATAAAGAAAGAAACATTAAAAAGAAAAGAAAAAAGAAAAGAAAGACTATTTCCATGTGCAGACCCTTACTATCTAGTCCACTGGTAGCTTCTCATCTTCCTCCTATTTGTGGAAAATGCCCGCTGTTCTTGGATTGCCTGTGTCTTCCGCGGCATGAAGTGGATAATTCAGGAAGCAGAACACTCTCTCTGCTGGTGTAGAGCCAGCCAACTAGTGTTAGATGACATAATCTTGGAATCACTTAAAAGCAACAATGATCTCACAGTTCCCTCTTTCTGTCACAGAAGAGTTAGCTTCATTTTTTGGCCAAAATCAGTGTCAAGTTGCTTGCTGCCGTTGCCAAAACAAATTTCGTATGCGTTTTTGTTGTACGTATTCCTTTCTCCTTCTCATTTTAGTTTTGTTGTCGAAAGTCCTCTTCTCCATAGCTATAACTGTAATAACAGCAGTAAGGGAGTGAGCCCTCAGTTTAGACTGTT
This sequence comes from Panthera uncia, assembly GCF_023721935.1. NCBI lineage: Eukaryota > Metazoa > Chordata > Mammalia > Carnivora > Felidae > Panthera > Panthera uncia. The sequence goes on from NW_026057580.1 coordinate 85,190,628, forward strand.
TAAAGAATATTGAGTTCTGTTTCATTTAAAATTGTTTAATGTTTATTTATTTTGGAGAGACAGAGAGACAGAGTACAAGCAGGGGAGGGGCAGAGAGAGGGGGAGACACAGAATCTGAAGCAGGCTCCGGGCTGAGCTGTCAGCATCTAGAGCCTGGTGCAGATCTTGAACCCATGAAACGTGGGATCATGACCTCGGCTGAACTTGGACCCTTAACTGACTGAGCCACCAGGCGCCCCTGAAATCCGTTTTATTTAGATGCATCATGTCAAGTACGTATATTACCAAAAGTTTCAACATATTTAATTCTTATCAGTAGAATGATGCTGTCTGGTTAGAGGGAGAAGAGAATGTCAGATTAGGAATGAGAGGTCCTGGGTCCGATGCTCAAGTCTCCTGGATACCAGCAATGACCTTGGGCAAGACAAATGATGCCTGCTGCAATCCATTTATAAGATTTTGTGAAAATGTGATAAAATTGTTTGTAAAAGCACTCTGAAAATGCAAAGAGCTAGTCAAATCTAATATATCGTTATTCCTTAAGATTTTTCCTGAAAAGGTGTTGATTTTTGTCAGTGGGTACATTTTACTTTACTTCTGTTGGTTTTAACTGACACATGAATATATTTAAGAATTTGAAATCTATTTTATGGTTTTACAGTGTCAGAAACCCTGTCAAGCACCTTTGACATGACTTATGGTAAACTAATTTAGGATTTTAAAAAATAGTTGGCATGATTTTCTTTCAATCACTGTAGTCCCACATGAGTGGGAAACCTAGGGCATCTCGTTAGAGTCACTTTGTCCCTAGATGATGAGACAGTTATGGAATGCCAATTTTAAAATAAGACATACATGTGTTCTAGAGATTTGTCAAAATCCAGTCCTCCCTTTTCTGTCTGAAAACAATAGCAAATCACGAGGTGAGGAAGGAAAAAAAATCTGTTTCTTTCCATTTTTACATGTGCCTGTTTTCTTTAATGCAGTCACTCGCCTGCCAAGAAAATCACTCATGGCGAGGTCCTTTTAGGTCACGGGTGACAAGTGCCAGGCTGCTCTCTAAAAGATGGCCCTCTTCTTACAGAACACAGGCTGGCTGTGACTTGGTTCCACTCTTTCTGGCAGTCACCACAACCCCCTCATGTGGAGTCTTTTATCTGGGTAATATTTATAAACTCAAGGTACCCCAAACCAGGCGTTGCCCCCCCCCCTTGCCTCAACACATTCATTGTGATTCTCCACTGAGTTGAAATCTTTTAAATGCTAGAACTACTTGGTTCTAATAGCTTCCTGCTATAAAAAAAATATATTAAATCTTTGCAGGACTGCTATGAGTTAAGCCAGAAGAACATTATTCAGAAGTAGTACCTGTGATCTGACCTGCACAAAAGTTAAGAAAGTAGTCCAAAGTCATTCAAGTGTCAGGAACAGAACAAGATCGAGACTTGCATTGTTTACTTTGTTGTTCACTCCTTAATTCATTTAGCCATCAAGCAAGCCTCTACTGAATCGTCCTGTCATATATAATAGAAAAATAAATCTATTTAGGGAAAACATAATGGGAGAAAGATTAATTGGGGGCATTTTGTTTTAAAATGGCAGAGCAGCAGAAATCACAGAATTCAGAATGCTTCATAGGTCTTCAGAGAGTGATTGTATCAATCTTGGGGTAAGGGTTCCTGCCTGAGAGATGTCTCTCACAAGGCAGAGAAGTATGCCGTAGTTGTACCTGCTGTTGAAGGCTAAAGCTGGCATGTAACTCTGTAATTACTGTGCTGGTTCCTAATTTGGTGTTCCATTCTGTTACTTCAGATCCAAACTGGAAATATGTACAAAAAGAGAGATAAACCTTGGAACATGCCAGAAGATGTAGAATGGCAAGGCTTTTTTGTTTTTGTTTTTTGGTTTTTTTTTTTTTTGATTGCTTGGTTTTATTGTAAATTTAAGCAGAATATGCATGCTTTATCTCTTCTGAAAACTTTTTGGAGGATTTCATCTGTGTAAACAGCAGACCTATGGGTCCACATGGGCAGCAGCTCGCACACATGCATGCACTCATGCACACACACACACCCATGGAACCAATGCTGAAAGTAGAAAACCACCATTATTTCCAAGATCCCATACTGAGTTTTCCAAAATCTCTAACAGATTTTTCTGGGCTGCTTCAAATTCAGAAGGATTTGGCTAGAAAGCATACGATGCCGCGTCTTGCCGGGCCTGGGGTAACCCTAAAAGGCAACTGTGCGGTGTCACTTGTTACTGATGATCACAGACCCACAACAGCCCAAAGTCAGTTAATAACATGCCACAAGGCTACTGCTCTCCACTGGGCTACATCCACGTCTGCAGAAATAGTAATGTCATTTCATCCTCGACTGGCCAGACCCTCATCTCCATCTGTGAGACGAGAATGACCAGCTTGTACCCTTTTGTCACAGCAGTTCTGGAGAAAGAGAATTGAAAATATGCTGCTAATGACATTGTGTATGTGCTTCTTCCTTGTCTCTGTTGTTTCCCAACAACATCCACATAGCTTTAGCCCGACGTGCCATTTAGACCGAAGTCTCGGATTGATCTGTGACGCATGCCCTGTCGGGTACACAGGACCACGCTGTGAGAGGTAAGCCTGTACCACACTGTCTTTCAACATGATTTCTACCTTGGGAGCTATAAAACCAGAGGCATTATCATCCTTTGTACTAGTTCAGAAAAGCTGCCACACTTGGTGAGGTGAAATCAAGTTTCTCACTGCATGTGTCAAACCAATGCATTTTGTTTTTATAGTTTATTTATTCTCTAGAAATTGCTCTATAAATCTCCATTCATTCAGAGAATGTTTGATTAATGTTTTAATCTTAAAGGGTAAGCATTAACCTACAGTCTTCCTAGAAAGTATTGCTCAAGTGGAAAGTCATGCACTTTAAGATTTATCTTACTGTCTATGGTGGCACCATTTATTTTTCATAATTAGATTTTTGTTCTTAAAATGTGGCTTAAATGTGTGGTTCATAGTTCAGCAAGTGGCCTATAATTTACCTTAAATATATTTGAAAATAGAAATAAAATGTGATTTATTATTGTGATTTATATCCTCCTCTAAGTACTTCTAAGCCAGTATTTTAATTCCTGGTGATTTTATCGGGTTGCTTTGCAGTGGAACCTATAGATAGCATTTTATGTAATTTGTGTGATTATTTTTCTCCTGAAACACTTGTGAAGGAAAGATTCTTCTGTATTTCAGTCTCATTATAAAAATGGTAGAAAATTCTCCCTTGATATCATTGACAAGTACACCAACATCTCTCTGGTTTTAGCACTGAAAATAGTCCCCTTTGCTGCCATCACTGGGGTGTGGGGACAGCAGAGGAAGTGACCTGCTTTCAACAAGGCGAACACCACAGAGGGCTATTTCCGCCTATCCTTTTCTGTCCTTTCATCCCCCTATTTCAACCAGGCTGCATAAAGTTAATGAAGCAGGAGCCAATCACCCAGAGAGGATTTAGTCAACAGCTAGCAGTCTGCGGACAAAGTGCCCATGACAGTTTCCAGCAGCAACAAGTACTATTTGTGAGCATGGCAACATCTGTAAATTAGTAATGGAAGAATAGAACTGAAATAAGGATGATTTATTTGCAACTGAGAAACTGGAGACCTTTGTGTTAAGAAAAAAAAAAAAAAGGAGGGCACATGTATATTACTTACTATAATAGCAGAACATATCATGGCCAAGACAGATTTACATCAAACGCCTAACCCCACCTTGGGTCACTAGAGGCAACCTTTTTTTTTAGCAACTGGAAAATGACAGCTACTCTTTCATAAAATGCCATTAAATCCCACTTATCTAGGTGACCATAGTCTCTGATGTGTTTGTATTACTTCGCTTCATGCTCCGTGTTTTCCATACATAGCAGATGATAATTTTTGAATCACCTACAATTTGAAATTCTACATTTTATTTAACAAACGTCAGTTCAGCAACTGCCATGTGCCAGACACGGGACTAGACATAGGATCTAAACAGATGCAATCTACCACCCTCACCTTCAAGCAGCTCACATATTTCATGTGGATAAGAATGGTTGACTGTATTCTGGAGACAGTTCTAATCTGAATCATAAAAACTACCAAGGAAGGAAATACCTCACAGTAAGCATGATTTTCTGTTTAAAAAGAAAATGGAAATGGGCATACATGGCTTATCAAATGGCATATCTTATCTCCAAGTTTTTCAGCCAAAATAATGTTAAATTGTTGTTATATGGAAGATGGAATATTATATTTTTCTAGCCAGAATTTGGGTTAGGGTTTTTCAGGAATATTTAGGGTTTCTCATTTCTCTGTATTTATATGAGCTTAGAAGTCCATTATTAGATGGATCCAAAATATTAGGAGAAACATTTTTGGGGATGTTCAGGCTGAAGTAGAAGGAGGGGAGAATAAGGGTCAGAGTAAAAAGGAGATACTGGTTGCATTGAAAATCTTGTAATCAAACCCATTCTGTAACTGATTGGTGTAATCAGTTTGTGCACATCATCTACATAAAATCAGCATTGGAGAACTGGAGCAGTGTTTCCCAAACCGTAGATGTTTTTGGAATAGAGTTCTGTGATCACACAAGTAAAAGTGCCTATTAGCATGTTGAAAGTTCTGACATGTCCTGGATGGAAGAAATCTGTTTAATGTGTTTAAATCAACCTTTTCTTTTCCTTTCTTGAAGTGTATCTGATGAACATCTTTACATTAGTTTCACGTATACAATATAGTGATTCAACAAGTCTATATATTATGCTCTAACTCAGCATTTTCTAATCTTGTGTGCCCATAAATTCCTGATTTTTTAAATCTATAGTAAAAATGTATCTCAGGTGGACAGGAATTATAATTTTATATTCTTTATCTCAATTTAATTTCTCTTTTGAGACCAAATCTCCATATGTGGGAGCTGTGAGAGCTTGGAAACATAATCTCAGTCACATAAACTTTAAATTTTCTCACTGTTATATACCAATTATTTCTCAATTGTAAAAATTTGTCTTTTTTCTCTTCTCCCCATCTCCCAGGCTTGAACCAAAGTTCTAACAAGTTTACTTAGTACCAAGAAGCTTGAATGCTTGAGTGAATGTGTGGGTGTGGCTTGTGTGTGGGTGTCGCTGAGTGTTTGGCTATGAGTTTGTATGTGTCTGTGTGTATGTGTGTGTGTGTGTGTGTGCATGTGTTTGGCTATGAGTTTACGTGTGTGTCTGTGTGTGTATCTCTGTGTGTGTTGGCTATAAGTGTGTGTGTGTGTTTGGGGCAAAGGACAGATGGTGAGCCAATCAGTCCTGAGTAGTTCATCAAAGCATATTTCTTCTGACTTCTTCCTTTTTCTCGTCCTCCTGACCACCTTTCCCTTCAGACCTAATCACTGGGCACCACTGTACCACTTATGTGGGTACAGGACTCACTCTGCTGCTTTCACTCCACCCTAGGACCCACCAACTCTATTCTCATCCTTTCTCCTCCATCTGCCTTTCCCGCTTCATCCCATTTTCTGTTGGGGGATGAACTACAGCAGGAAGGGCCACATTCATAGAAATGGTGACTTTTACAGCCCAAAGTCCAGAAGATTCCTGTGTTTCTGCTTTGGTCCTTGTCAGACCCCTTCACTCAGTCATGTAGCACAATGGTCTTGCTGCTAGAATTGAGGGAATGAAAACAATCATGAACAAGAGGACGGCAAAACAAGATATGACAAAATATTGACTAGTCTCTTTTTTTGAGTTGACACACAATGTTACATTAGTTTCAGGTGTACAACACAGTGATTCAACAACTCTATACATTATGCTATGCTCACCGCCAGTGTACCTACATCTGTCACCATACAACACTATGGCGGTACCATTGGCTATGTTCCCTATGCTGTACGTTTCGTCCTCATGACTTATTCCGTAACCGCAAGTCTGTATCTCTCACTCCCCTTCACTATTTTATCTGTCTCCCCACCCACCTCCCCGGTGGAAACCATCAGTGTGTCCTCCGTATTTATAGGTCTGATTCTGCCTTTGCAAGTTTTTATTCACTTAAAATATCGACTGATATTCTATAACATGTAGAACACTGGTTACACTTTTCAGAAACTTGCTTGGAGTCACAGCACCTGTACTTTCAAGTATTACTTCTTTCCTCTAGAGAATGTTTTAAACAAAAGAAAAACAAAAGGGAGGTTAAGGGAATGAGGTATTCACCATGGCACCTTGCTAAGATTCTGGATATCTATCATCTGGTCACGGGGAGGAAAAAAATAGAAAAAATAAGAGAAAGTATCTATAAGGGCAAATAGGGATGAATGTTGGAGCATCAAGAGAAATTTAAAAGAACATGGAGAAAAAGTGAGCTAAATTCTGATGACACCTTCTCTCCTGGGCACCAAGCTACTTTCAGAATAAGTTTGTAGCCTCAGCAACATATCCTACTTAATGGAAAGACACTTAAAAAGACTGTGGCAAGTTGGCCCAGTGGGATACATAGAACCACATGAAAGTTAATGAGCTATGTGGACCCTTTTAACCCTGTCCCCTCCCTAGCTGCCCAGATTTTAACAACTCCTCTGCAAGTGAGGGGAGAGAGGTCAACGTCAAGACTAATTTCACAATGGCCACTGAGAATACAAAGGATATTACAACCTAATATCTTAAAATTTGGAAAATACACCTACAGTTTTATCCACATGATTCATATTCTAGGTTAGGAAAGTTTATTTTTGCTTTTAAAATTTCAATTCCCAAATCTTATTTAGATATTCTCTGCTTCATAAATTCCTGACTCTGAATTGAGTCTAACTGCCCTATTACCACTATGCTGATGAGAATTTCTACTCATGCCTGAATCTCCTTGAACCCTTGAGGTTCAGATGGAGCGTGTGGAGGTACAGAAATTTAAAAAAGCAAGACAGTCATAGTTAACATGGTAACACCATTAGGAAAACTATGACTCCAAGGAAGGTTCCAAAGTCTGCTCCTATGTGATTGTGCAATTTGTATACTGCACAAAAGTCCTCAGCCAAGGGGGAGATTGGGAGCTAGAGTCCAGGGTGCTCAGTATGTCTAGTCTCTCTTCACTTTTCTGCACATGACAGAGGGAACCCTTTTTTTCTAATTTTCAGTGAGGAACCACGTATGTTGGCAAACTCATTGAGTCCTTAGCTGATTCAATCACCTGGGAGGTATTAAGAATCCAGTGTTACTGCACAAGCCCTGCTGTTTATACCCCAGCCACTCTCCCTCTGTGCCTTTGCCAACACTGTTCCCTCTGACCACAAGATTGCAGTCCTTCCACTCCTCCACCTGAGACTAACCCTGATCAACTTTTAAAATTCAACTCTAGGGGCACCTGGGTGTCTCAGTCGATTAAGCAGCTGACTCTTTTTTTCTTTTTTTTTTTTTTTCCTGAAAGAGAAAGAGTGTGAGTAGGGGAGGGGCAGAGAGAGAGAGACACAGAATCTGAAACAGGTTCCAGGCTCTGAGCTGTCAGCACAGAGTCTGACGTGGGGCTCAAACTCACGAACCATGAGATTGTGACCCAAGCCGAAGTCTGATGTTTAACTGACTGAGCCACCCAGGTGCCCCTTAAGCGACTGACTCTTGATTTCAGCTCAGGTTCCTGAGAATGAGCCCTGTATTGTGCAGAGCCTGCTTGGGATATTCTCTCTCTCTCTCTCTCTCTCTCTCTCTCTCTCTTTCCCCTTGCTCGCTCTCTCTCTCTTAAAATAAATAAACATTAAAAAAAATAATTCAACTCTATCACCCCAAAAGTGTCCTTGATGAATCCTAATCTGAGTTGGTTGCCCTTTTCTGTGTTTTCACAAGAACATTGGCTTCTCTCTAGTAGCTCCCTGCCACATTTTTAAGCTCACCTTTCTTCTCTACAGACTGCAGTGTAAAGGCTGTGCCGTGTTTATGTTCATGATGAAGTGCTCAGTAGGTGTTTGAGGGGGGGCAGGAGGGGAAAAGAGCAAGAGCCTTTCTATTTTGCTCATAGAAATTGAAGCACTGTTTTCAGTATATAGATAATGGGAACAGAGGCCGCATATTTTAGGGAAAAGTTACTGTAAAAATGATGGAGCAGAGCAAGAGAACTCTTGCCAGTGTTGCTCTGGCTTCTCATTGTCATTTCACTCTTGCTGTCCTCTCTCTCCCTCTCCCATCTCTTGCTCTAATACTGTTCCTAAGTCATCAGTGGAGAGAACCATTTTACATAATTGCCTGTGGTATCTAGAATCTCATTACGTTAGAGGGTCTCTTTGTAAAATACTGCAATTGGATATGAAAAAAGTTAGCAGATGTGGAAAGGAACAGTGACTTTGTATTGTCAGGATATCTAACTGTAGCAAGGAATCCAATAAACTGTGCTAAAAAAATATCCTCATTTTGCCTTGCGTATGAAAATGAGACAATCTGAGATTTCAAATTACAGTTCGTTTGTGTAGAGTGAAAATCCGAGAGACTGGCAAGGTCTAAAGGGCTGTCATTCACACTAATTTTAATTAAGTGAATCCAACTTGATCAGACTATAAAACATTATTATTATTAACAAAAGTTATATAATTAGCAGTATAATATTCGCTGGCCCTAGAATTACTTTTTAATCTCTACTGAAACATTTTTATGTCTCTAGAGCTACTATTATTCTATGTATGGAAACACACACATATATACACTGGTAATAGAACCTGGCATATGAATTATGTGTCATGTATATTCAATAAGCTTTCTTTCATGTCCTACAACAAAAAAATAAAGGCTGCTTCTTCAGTTATTCTACTTAATTGCAATTATTTTCTCATGAACTAAAGGTTCTCTTCATTGTGGGAAAATTTTGGACTTATTAATTTGGTATCTATGTTAAGAAAAATTCCCAGATCTTGTTATATAATGCCATCTCTCCTGAGGGCAGTAAGTCATTTTGAGGAAAGTGAGCTGAAAATAATGGGTTTTCGTTGGCTGTGATAATGATCATTGTATATTGTTATTCTAGTGGAGCAAAGCCACTCTTTTAATGGTAAACAAAATGAGATGTGAGTATATGTGGATGTGATCATAAACTCTGAATATCAAGTAAGGCAAGGAGAATTGGGTTAAAATTCAAAAGTACCTTCTTATTAGCTCTATGGAAAACCACTTCTGAAGGGATTGTGGGGAAATTTTATGTACTAAAACACAGTTCAGATTTTACAATAGATAATTAATAAGCAATTACATTTGTGGGTGACAGAATTCTTCCAAGCAATATTAACACCATGACTTTCACAATTTATACAATATTTTGTGGATATAATTAAACCTAGAAATTTCATTTAAAAAATTATGATAAAAGGTTAATTCTCTATAAAGCAAGATTATTATGGCACGTACACATGTTCTAGAAAATGTAAAGCGATTAATGACTTTGCCCCATAATTGCGATGTTATTAAAATATCCTCATATGATGTAATGGATTTAAATCATTTCTATTTTGAATGGTAGAGAGCATTTCTCTACACAGTGACTTCTATGTCCGTGAGTAGATGAGCATAACAGTAGTGGACTATTGAAATTATATTCCCCCACATTGTTTTTGTTCCCCTTCAGTTTTGATCCTTGCTGTACAAGACAGATGACAGAGCTAGCCTGACTGTAAGCCTATAGATGCACTGTTTTGTTTCTCCTTTCACAAGTGTGGCTTAATATGAAGCATGAGCAAATGTAACTGAAAGAGAAGGCAGAGCAGAATAGAAATCGATGCCTCCTAAAAGCGTGTATCTGTGCATCTGTGACATTGAGTAGCATTTTGAAACAACATATGGATAAAGGGAATTTTGATAATATAATTTAAAAAATCTCCTCTGCTATGCCTTATAAATAAACAAACTTGTTTTTCCAATATACTGTAGAGTAGCATCTAGTCCTTAAGACAAGAAACCTACAGGTTGCTAATATGAGTTGTGGGCACAATTAAGCATCACCTTACGGCACGTACATAGGATGCCCGCATACCTGCTTCTCGCTAAAGGTTCTTCCGTGAAAATCTGCCTCTGTATGCATATGCAAATATATACAAACCCATTAGTAATGCAGTGATACCCAAAACCCCCCCCTGAATAATAATGAGAATCTTTTGAGTCACAATTTTCTATTTAATAAATTCTGAATTCTCACTGCTGAATTTCCTTGTAAGCCTGTTTCCTCATAACAAGCTTTTGCTACAACAACAAAAAGTGTGAACCTTACATATTTGTACAGAAAACAACCAATTGGAATAGATACATATGATGTGTTGCACTACAAAGGCTTTCCAACATGGACCTGGATTCCTCTAGAGTGCCAGCAGCAGATTTCTTATTATGCTTTGGTCTCGTCTTCAGTGCCAGTGACAAGATTTTTTTTTTTTTCCTGGCTGAAATCTAATTACTAGTGGGGCTGGCAGGATTTCATCTTGTATCTACACTGCAGTTATAGAAAAACATTTTTTAATCACCTTGCATTTGAGAAAAGGAACACTTAACAGGAAAACATATCATCCTGGGAGAGGGTAGTATGCAAAGTATATAAACATTGCTTTATGGGCTTTATGAGTTCCTCCCAAATACTCACTGATGAAATTTTACTCCTTAGGTGTGCAGAAGGCTATTTTGGACAACCTTCTGTACCTGGAGGATCATGTCAGCCATGCCAATGCAATGACAACCTTGACTTCTCCGTCCCTGGCAGCTGTGACAGCTTGTCTGGCTCCTGTCTGATATGTAAGCCAGGTACAACAGGCCGGTACTGTGAGCTCTGTGCTGATGGATATTTTGGAGACGCAGTTGATGCAAAGAACTGTCAGCGTAAGTCCTGAACTATTGACGCCTCTGACAGAATTGATGCATTGCACCTCAAAGCAGCTGATGAGTTCTTGAGTGGGGATTGGAGGGTAGGAAATTATGTGCAATACATGTGTGATAGATGCACAGCCTATACACAGAGTCTGCATATTCTAAAGTATTTCTTTGTACTAATAGAGTAAATCCTTTGAAAATAGCTGCATTGTCAGAGTGTTGTTTTTCAAAGGATGCACATATCTTTATTTACATGTGGAAGGAAGATTTTAAAATCAACTTGTGTCCATGGTAGGAGAGAAGAATTTAGAAAAACTAGGTAAGTGCCACTTATCCTTATTATTTATTTCAATTGTAATCATTTTCTTCAAATGAATTTTTGTCCATATTATTTCTTTAGTACCTGTCTGGAGGTGTTAATCTGTTATGCTTTCATATGTGAACTCTGCATTCTTGCATTTCATAATAGGTGCCCATATTTCCACACACTGGCATTTATAATTCTTGAATGATTGACCTTCACCGTGGGACTATTCACAGAATGATATTTCTGTGTTTCCTTTCACAAAATTAGCTCTTGTAGGGCTTCATCTGTGTTCATTAGTGCACATCTCCTGTTTCTTCCACTTCCCTGGCCTCATTATTCAGTGTTGCATAAAATCAAATAATGCTTTGTATTCGCAGTAGTGCAATATGCAAGGGAAATCTTGTGGTGCAGAGTCCAGTGGAATGTGAATCCGTGTCAGCACCCAAGTATTTGATGTGCCATCCTTGACTTCACCTGCCGCCATCATCTTTAGGTAGAGCCAGTTATGATGCCAACACTTCACTCTGTCAAGTTCATTACGTAAGAAGGGGCCCTTCCAGTCACTCAGTTGGGACCTACGACCTGCAAAATTATAGAGACCGCTGGAAATGTAGTCTTTTCACTGTCTCTGCTGTAGACACCAAAGACCTGGTGGGACACCCCACTTCAATAACCAACCTCACAGGGCTGGAAGATGAGTGCCAGATTTTTGTCATTTGCAAATCACAGTTGGTTAAACAAAAAACAAATCACTCTCTAGGACAATAAGCATCTGTTGATATCGCCTGTAAATTGGTATTTTTAAAAGTTTTTTTTAAAGTTTATTTATTTGTTTTTGAGAGAGAGAGAACACAAGCAGGGGAGGGGCAGAGAGAGAGGGAGACACAGAATCCGAAGCAGGCTTCAGGCTCTAGGCTCTGAGCTGTCAGCACAGAGCCCAACACGGGGCTCGAACTCACGAACCATGATATCAAGACCTAAGCTAAAGTCAGACGCTCAACTGACTGAGCCATCCAGGTGCCCCAGTATTTTTTTTAAAGGCAAGATTTCCAACAGGCACAGAAGCACACTTTACCAGTATAAAATCATAAGGGGCTTAAGAAGTTCTCCCATTCAAAGACATCATCTAAGATCAACACTTTCTGGCCATGTGACTCTGGACGAGACAGTTGACCTCACTGAGATTCAGTTTCCTCATTTACATAAAGGGTCATGATTTTCTGTGAGGTTTCAAGGATCCAGCCCAGAGAGAGTGTCCAGTGTGCCGCTTGGGCCTGGGATGCTCACAGAGAGGAGTGCCTTTGGTAGCAGTGTTCATAGTAGTTGTATCTGTGAGTCACTCATTTTAGAGCTGTGTTCCTTGTTTAGTGACCTCCTTTTCTGTCTTCCATTAAGCCCCTCCGTAAAGTTGAGGAGACATTGTTCCACTCATTTTATTGTGATAAATTGGGGATCTGTGGCATAAGAACACATAGGAAAATATGGTATAGAAACATTTTGAACCATTGCCAGTTTTTATACCACTTGCTATGAAGCACATATAGAAAAGATTAGAGTTTTTAATGATCTTCAACATATAAAAATATAAGAAATATACTTATTTTGATAATTTTCTTATGTATATTAGTTTATCTATGCATAGGTAGTAAACCTCAAGAAAAGAAAATTCATGATAAACCATTATTTTAGTTGCCTCTAGGTTTGCTCATGAAAAGTGCACCACTACAAAGAAATGTATTTTGCTTTTGAAATTTATGTTATTGTTTGTGTCCTACATTTCATTTTAAAATGCCACTTAAAACTTTATATTGCCTTTGTGGGTTTTTTTTTCAAGTTTTTATTTTAATTCCAGTTAGTGAATATATAGTGTAATATTAGTTTTGGGAGTAGAATTCATCACCTACATAAAACACCCGATGCTCATCACAAGTGTCCTCCTTGACACCCGTCTCCCATTTAACCCATCCCTCTGTCACCTCCCTCCATCAACCCTCAGTTTGATCTCTATAGTTAAGAGTCTATTTTTATGGTTTTCCCCTCTCCTTTCCTCGCTACGTTCATCTGTTTTGTTTCTTAACTTCCACTTATGAGTGAAATCATATACGTGTCTTCCTCTTACTGACTTGCTTTGCTTAGCATAATACATATCATTGCAAACAGCAAGATTTCGTTCTTTTTATGTCTGAGTAATATTCCACTGTATATACATACCACATCTTCTTTATCCATTCATCAGCTGATAGACATTTGGTCTCTTTCCATACTTTGGCTATTGTTGATGATGCCACTATGGACATTGGGGTGCATGTGTCCCTTTGAATCATTATTTTTATATATTCTGGGTAAATACCTAGTAGTGCAATTGCTAGATAATAGGGAAGTTCTATTTTTAACTTTTTTTGAGAGAGAGGTGAAGGGGAGGGGCAGAGGAAGAGGGGGAGAGAGAATCCTAAGCAGACCCCACACTCAGCACAGAGCCCAATATGGGGCTCCGTCTCACCACCATAATACCATGACCTGAGCCAAAATCAAGAGTTGGATGCTCAAATGACTGAACCACCCAGGCACCCTATTTTTAACTTTTTGAGAAACCTTCATACTGTTTTCCAAAGTGGCTACATCAGTTTGCATTCCCACCAACATTTGTTTAAGAGAGTTCCTTCTTCACATCTTCGCCAACTTTTTTCCTATGTTGTTAATTTTAGCCATTCTGATAGGTGTGAGGTGGTATCTTATCGTGGTTTTGACTTGTATTTCCCTGAGGATGAGTGATGTTGAACATCTTTTCATGTGTCTGTTACCCATCTGTATGTCTTCTTTGGAAAACTTAGTTTTCCATTCTCCCCATTCTATTCATTCTCCCCATTTCTTCACTGGCTTATTTGTTTTTTTGGTGTTGAGTTTGTAAGTTCTTTATAGATTTTGCATAGTAACCTTTTCTCAGATATGTCATTTGCAAATATCTTCTCCCATTTCAAAGGTTTCCTTTTAGTTTTGTTGAATGTTTCCTTCATGCTGCAGAAGGTTTTTTTTTTCTTGATGAAGTCCTAATAGTTTGAGTTTTCTTTAGTTTCCCTTGCTTCTAGAAATGTGTCTAAGAAGTCGCTATGGCTGATGCCAAAGAGGTAGCTACCTATATTCTCCTCTAGGATTTTGATGGTTTTAGGTCTCACATTTATATCTTTCATCCATTTTAAATTTATTTCTGTGTATGGTGTAAGAAAATGGTCCAGTTTCATTCTTCTGCACGTTGCTGTCCAGTTTTCCCAACACCCTTTGTTGAAGAGACTTTCTTCCTTGGATATTATTTTCTGCTTTGTCAGAGATTAGTTAGCCATAGTTGTGGGTCCATTTGTGAATTTTCTATTCTGTTCCATTGACCTATGTGTCTGTTTTGTGCCAGTACCATACTGTCTTGATGACTACAGCTTTGTAATATAGCTTGAAGTCTGGAATCATGATGCCTCCAGCTTTGCTCTTCTTTTTCAAGATTGCTTTGGTTATTCATAGTCTTTTGTGGTTCCATACAAATTTTAGAATTGTTTGTTCTAGCTCTCTGCAAAATGCTGTTGGTATTTTGATAGGGATTGCATTCAATGTGTAGATTTCTTTGAGTAGTGGAGACATCTTAATAATATTTGCTCTTCCATCCATGAGCATGGAACATTTTTCCATTTCTTTGTGTCTTCTTCAATTTCTTTCATAAGTGTCCTGTAGTTTTCAGAATACAGATCTTTTGCCTCTTTGGTTAGGTTTATTCCTAGGTATCCTATGGTTTTTGGTGCAATTGTAAATAGGATCGTTCCTTGATTTCTCTTCCTGCAGCTTCATTATTGGTGTACATAAGTACAGAAGATTTTTGTATGTTGATTTTGTATCCTGTCACTGCTTTCATTATTTTTAAGATTATGTTAAGTTATGGTAAATTTAATCCTATATTCCTCATCCTGAGAAAAAAGAACTTATAAATTCTAAATTATTTGGGATTTAAAAAATTGAAGTGTAATATATATGAGACTCACATAAAGAAAGTGAAAGTATATTGTAATAGGGATGTGAGGACAGATGGTAGCTGCACTTGAGATGAACGTGATATAATGTATAATTGAATCACTACATTGTTCACCTGAAACTAATGTAACATTATATGTCAACTATACTCAAAAAAACATTAATAAAAATTAATTTTAAAAAGAAACTGAAAGCATATACAACAATTCTAGTGGCGAGTGAAGTAGAAATTTACAAAAAGTATTTCTCTTAGTCTTTTCTCACACCCCTGCTATGGAGTATGCTTAGGCTATTGTCTGAGGAATTGGAGACTGGAGCTAGGCCAATTCTTCAATGGCCACCAAACATGTATCCACTTAGCAGACACAAAAGGTCAAATCCCTGGAAGAAAAATCAGCCAGTTTTGGGGAAAGCAGTATAACTAAGTAGAACCTTGAGCCAGGGGAACAGGAAAATAGCATAGGCTGATGGAGGAGCTATTCACAATGTAGTTATAAGTTGTGCTCAAAGTATCCAAAGACATGAGGTATTAGATAAAATTTACCAAAACCATCTATGAATGTTCTAAATTTTTCTGTCATCTCCCCCTCACATATTTATTCTGGTGTCAATGCAATTATATGTACCATTAAAGTACACCTGTAGGGTGTGTCATTAATTACGTTCTATTTGTTTTTTTTTTAATATTTTTTTTAACGTTTATTTATTTTTGAGACAGAGAGAGACAAAGCATGAATGGGGGAGGGTCAGGGAGAGGGAGACACAGAATCTGAAACAGGCGCCAGGCTCTGAGCTGTCAGCACAGAGCCTGACGCGGGGCTCGAACTCACGGACCATGAGATCATGACCTGAGCCGAAGTCGGCCGCTTAACCGACTGAGCCACCCAGGCGCCCCTAATTACGTTCTATTTGTGAAAAGTCCCTTTAATTGTTAGACTGATTTATTATGTTTCAGGATAGCATCAAATAGCTTCATCACATAGAAATGATAAAAGATTACTTAAACCAAATATATTGGAAACAGTATACAAATTGTAAAACAAAGTGATTTTTAAAAATTATAATGCTATATTCCTAATACGCTTGAAACAGCGTCTTCATTTTATATACTTTTTAATTGAAAATATTTGACATATGACATTGTGTAAATATAAGGTGCACAGCATCTTACTTTGATATGCTTATATATTGCAATACGATGATTGTTGTAGAGATATTTATTCCTTTGCACAATATAGTACAATATTGTCTATATTTTTATACTGTGTAATAGAGCACCGTAGCTCATTTACCATTCACCATTTACTACTTGCAGGTGTGTGCCCTAAACAACAACAATTTTACCCCCCCCAACCCTCCATCCCCTAGTAACTACCATTTTACTGTCCATTTTATTATGAGTTTAATTTTTTTAGATTCTGCATCTAGATGATATCATGCAGTAGTTAGCTTTCTTTATATGACATCTTCCATTTAGCGTAATGTGGTCAAGGTCCATCTGTATTGTTGCAAATGGTAGGATATTCTCCTTTCTCATGGCTGAATAATATTCCATTGTGTATATATACCATATCTTTTTTATCCATTCATCTTTGATGGACATTGACATTTTTCCGTATCTTGGCTACTGAGAAAAATGCTGCAGTGAACATAGGAGTGTACATATCTCTTCAAAATACTGTTTTCATTTCCTTTAAGTATATACTCAGTAGTAGAATTGCTGGGTTATATGCTAGTTCTATTTTCAAATTGTTTGAGGGACCTCCACCTTGTTTTCCAAAGTGGTTGGATCAATTTACATTCCCACTAACAGTGTATAAGAGTAAGTCTTCAAGACATTCTTCAGCATCTGTTGTTTCTTGTCTTCTTGATAATAGCCATTCTAACAGGTATAAGGCAATATCTCGTTGTGGTTTTGATTTGCATTTCTTTGAGGATTAGTGCTGTTTAACATCCTTTCACATGCCTGTTGGCCGTTTTGATATCCTTATTGGAAAAAATGTCTACTTAACTCTTCTGTCTTACATACTTTACTAATCTTAAAGGTGTGTGTCCAGGTACAATATATAATATTCACTCTCAAAATCAAAATAACAATGACTACATTAATGTTTTAATAGCATCTGATGTGCCAGGCACTGTGATATAGCTTTACGTGAATCATCTCTACAGCTTGTAAAGTTGTAAGGATCAAAGGGTATAATGCCTAATGGAACACCTAGCAAATCAGAAAACATTCTTTTTTTTTTTAAGTTATTTATTTTGAGAGAGACTGAGACAGCATGAATTGGGGAAGGACGGAGAGAGAGATGGATACAGAGAAACCCAAGCAGGATCTGTGCCAGCGGTGCAGAGCCTGACGTGGAGCTTGAACTCATGAAACCGCAAGATCATGACCTGAGCCAAAACCAAGAGTCGGACACTTAACCAACTGAGCCACCCAGCCACCATGAAAACATTGTGTTCTAAAACTTAGTTGCCAAAGTTACCATCTGGAGGATACTATTATTTAACAAGCCTATTAAGACTGTTGGAAATGTTTTCCCAACCGAAGATGTCTTTTCTCTTTGCAGCTTGTCGCTGTAATGTCAACAGCTCCTTGTCCGAGAGTTGCCATGCTAGGACAGGACAATGTGAATGCAAACCTAATGTGCAAGGACTGCGGTGTGATGAGTGTAAGGTAAGGAGTAGGAGCTGGCCATGAGTCACTTCCTCCTTGAAAATGTTCATTAGCTTTCAACGACATACATATGAGTATATTGAAAGAGGAGTTCAGGATTGTACAATCCTACATGTACAATCACTGTGATCATTGGAGAGTTTTTCCAAAATAGAACAAAATTTGCTGTGCACTAGCATTTGGCCTTCAACCTATATTTCCTTGGCAGCAAATTTGTATAATATTTACTGTAATTCAGATGTTTCTGAAACAAAGAAGCTATAAATTTAATCTCAATCTGCAGTGAGTAAAATACTCTTTGCTTTTATATTGTTGGCAGAATGAAATGTGTCACACCCTTTGTTTTTAGCACTTTGTTCTAGTTCTATCATTGACAAGTTAGTTACAGGGAGCATTCTACCTCAGAAAAGTTTTCAGTAGAGAAGCTAATCAACATAGTTTTATATACACCATTTTTATAAAATGAAATAAAATTCACAACATGTTGCTCTCCGTTCCTGAACGTTTTGCCCTGCCTTCAGTATGGCACACCCCTTGAGATTCCTTCACTAGAGTGATGGATTTGCACTACCTACTTCTTATAAAAATGTATTTTGGCTTATAAAGACTTAAACTGAACGAGCATTTCTCAGATGGCAAACTGGCCTTTCTGTACTAAGTTTGGAAATACCTTCTGCCTCTATCTCTTGAATAATACCAAATGCTCTTTTGTTTCTTTGTTTTCTTTTTCTGTTGGCTTTTAAAGCCCGATATGTGGTGGGATCCAGAGAAGCACTTCTGTGTGTTATGTGACTGCAGTCTCGTTGGTTCTGTGACACCACAGTGTGATATTACAGGAAGATGTTCATGTAAATCTGGCTTCGTAGGGAGACACTGCAACCTCAGCAGGCAGGTGCACCGACAGGAGGAGCAGTCACAGAGAGCGCACCGGGTGCTGGGGCCTCCTCAGAGGTGGGGTTTCAGCAGCTCCAGCGGGTGCCCTCGGGGAGCCTATCGGCCCCCAGCTCCGGTAATCCCAGAGGCGCTGCATGTCTCATGCCTCCGCATGCTGTGTTCCGTGTGCTGCCGCTGACCTTTCCCGATGGCATTTTTACCAAATAACGGTTGCTCGGTGTGCACAATTGCAAATGTAAACACTAGACCATTCCTGCTTAAAGCTTTGCCTTTTGAAAATAGCTGTCCGTGTATTTGTTTTTAATTTTTTTAAAATATTTTTTTAACGTTTATTCACTTTCTGAGAGCCAGAGACAGAGTACAAGCAGGGCAGGGGCAGAGAGAGAGGGAGACACAGAATCCGAGATGCGCTCCAGGCTCTGAGCTGTCAGCATGGAACCCGACGTGGGGTTCGAACTCACGAACCCCTGAGATCATGACCTGAGCTGAAGTTGGGCGCTTAACCAACTGAGCCCCCCAGGTGTCCCCTGTCTGTGTATTTTTAAAAGTATGTTCAGGTTCATAGGTTCATAAAAGTTTCAGTTTCCCATGGATATGTAGAAGTTTATTTGTAGAAAGCTGTGATCTTACAGGTGGAAGGAATTTCAGACCTCCGAACAGACTCACTTCTGTGAATGAACAAATCTAGCAAAGAAAGTGGCTTTCCCAAGAAAATCCAGCCCATTGATCTGACGTGTTGTTCACATTTCATCATAATGGATGGCTTTGTTACTTTGCCACATCATAAGCTTGCCCGTGTATACCACAAGTCACACACTCTCACACTGCATGTATACCACATACACTAAGTAAGGAAGCATGTTTTCTACTACAGAAGTTTAGTCCCCCATCTTAGTAGACAAAAGAAAAATACTGGCAGTAAGAGCAAAAGGGAGGAAGGGAAGAGAGAGGAGGAGGAAAGAGAGAAGAATAGGTCCAGGGCCATGTTGCAGAGTGACAGGAAATAAGACTTACCAGTGTGGAATCACAGCCTGGTGGGGAGGAGCAGGGAAGGGATAGAAGAAAGTGAGAGTAAAGTAAAAAGTAACAGGGTAGAAAAGAAAAAAAGAAAGAATGCATTATTCTAGGCTCTTTATTGGCATTTAAAAAAAAATTAATGTTTATTTTATTTTTGAGACAGAGAGAGACATATCATGGCTGGCGGAAGGGCAGAGAGAGGGAGACACAGAATCTGAAGCAGGCTCCAGGCTCTGAGCTGTCAGCACAGAGCCTGACGTGGGGCTTGAGCCCATCAACCACGAGATCATCATGACCTGAGCCGAAGTTGGACACTCAACCAACTGAGCCACTCAGGCGTCCCTCTTTATTGGCATTTTAAGAAAATTAGTTCTGGGGTACCTGGGTGGCTCAGCATCCAGCTGGCTCAAGTCATAATCATCTTGTGGTTCATGAGTTGGAGCCCCGCATCGGGCTCTATGCTGACGGCTCAGAGCCTGGAGCCTGCTTCAGATTCTGTGTCTCCCTCTCTCTCTGCCCCTCCCCCGCTTGCAGTCTGTCTCTGTCTCTTTCTCAAAAATAAATAAACATTAAAAAAATTTATAGTGAAAAAAAAAGAAAATTAGTTCTGGTATTGGTCCGCCTCGGGTCAAATCCCAGCCTCAACACTTCCTAGCTATGACAGTTCCTTAAGTCTTTCTGTAATACACCTTCTTCATCTGTCAGAGGACCCACTTCATAGGGTATCTAACAGCCTGGATCCTCCAAGAAGCAAATGTGAAGAGATTGACTGGGGGAAATGCCTATGAAAGTTGAAGGAGAAGAGAGCATAGTGTACAGGGAGCCTCCTGCCATAGTGCAGGCTTGACTGATGTGAAAGGGGAAAGGGAAGGAAAGATCGAGCAGAAAAGCCTCATTCTGTGCATTTTGCCAAAATGCCAAATGCTTGTCAGGCCAAACGGAAGTGCCCGAGCACCAGTTTTCCGTTTGAGGAATCCTGGATTGGGCAGAAAGACTGTTGGACTTTATTGTAATCAGTCTTTGACCTGGAGAAGCATGACCTGGTGTGGGTTCCCCCAGTGGATCCACAAGAGTGGAAACCGGAAGATGTCAATCAGCCAACTCGCTGCAGATTCTCTCGCAGGGAGACCTGCCCGGGCGCCTCCGTGGCGGGCTCTGGATTGTCATGGGAACAGTACATAAGGCACGCATCTGGAGAGTTCTTAGCGAATGCTAGGTATCATTACTGTTGTTGCCATTGTTGTTATTAGATGAAGAAATCTTTAAAAATTGTTTTTCAAAAACAGATACGTATATTTAAAGTAAAAGAAAGGGATCGAGACTGATCAAAATGTCTCCAAAATATAAATTTAGCAGAAATTCTGCTCTCATTCATGGCCTTTTCCTACATACCCTACAGCACTGTTGTACAAGGTGGTGTTTTGTCCTGAGACCATTTTTCCCCTGAGACAGTATGTGTGAGAGTAGAGAGCTCAGACTCTCGAGCCAGGCTGCTTGACTTGGAACCCTGACTCTACAGTTGGGTAGCTGGTGACCTTAGGCAAATTGCTTGACCTTTCTGTCCTTTGGTTTCCCACTCAGCATAAAGGTGATGGTAATAGCTATCTCCCAGGATTGTCTTGAAGATTCAATGAATTCATATTTGTAAAGAGCTTTAAAACAGTGCTTAGCACACAGCAAGCACAATACGTTAAGTGCTGTTGTTATTATCATCCCAAGTGAAAATAATTTACAGATTATCAAGCTTTCCAGCGACACTGGATAAGGACTGTCTCCCATGTTTGTTTTACCTCATTAATCTTGATTACAGACTGGGAACATCTCCTTCTTGAATTTGCTTACCACAGAGATTTTCCCTAGCCTCTGAAATAAAATTTTGTACATCAAATTTAGTAAAATTTTGTTAGTGAAGTTTGTTACTATCTGCTTTGGTATTACTCAATTCTTTAAAACTATGTTATTTAAATATTTGAAACGTGTGACAGAGAGATTTTTTTTGTACATATTTTTTTTACATAATGAACTTTGGAATTTTCTTACTAACTATGATTTGGAAGTTCATTTAATACTATATCGATATATCCATTAAAGATATACATATGCCAAGTGAAGAAAAATTTAGGAAATAAAGATGAATTTGAAGTACTGTCTCTGATTCATATTTCTAAGTCAAGAAAATTTAGGAAATAAATGCAAAATACTTTGCATAAGAAATTCAAATACATCTATGATTCAGACTTTTAAAAACTAATATAGTTTGTTCTAGTCTTTTTTCTATGTATACATGTTTCTATTTGTGTCTGAGGGGCAGTATGTGTGTCATTATAGGTATATAATTGGGATCATAGTGTATATATGATTTTGTATTCTGCTTTTTGAAATTTTGCATAATGCTATATCTTAAGTATATTCCTATCATTAAAACTGCTTCAAAACAGGATTTTAATGATTGCATATTATTTCATAGCATGAATGTATCCTAATTTGATTTATTCAACTTTTTTTTTCTAACATTAAACATTTAAGTACCTCTGCAGTTACTCTCATAAATAATACTGTAATGGGCATGCTCATACTTTAACCGTTTTCCGAATTTCTGTTTATTTCTCTAGGTCAGGTATCTAGAATTTTATAGCTAATTTTTTATGAATAAAAATATCATATGTTTTAATCTTCCCTTCCTCCTTTTTTGTTTTATTTATTGTATTTTTTTATTTTATATTGATTGCAGTGTTGTCAACATACAGTGTTATATTAGTTTCAGGTGTACAATAAACACAACACACTTTCTTCTTTAATAATATGGTCAAATCTGAATTTGAACCGGAAATAAAAATAAAGTCAGCAGTAAATACAAAGATGAAATGATTATCGAACTCAATTGACCCCTTTTATATTTAAAAACCAACACTGTTCTTAGCTATAGTCATATTAAGAGACTAATTTTCAGTGTGATTTTGTTTTCTAGAACTATTTTTCATACTGTTAACAATGGTGAAAATATGTAATAAGCCTTATTCATTTCTCTTTGTGTGGCTTGTATTAAATAGCAAGATTTATTCCTACCAGAAAGTAACGGTTAAGTCTAATATTCTAAAATAGGAATTATTTTTACAAAGAAGTAATTACTGAGACTAATTTTTCAGATTAAAATATCATAATAATGTGACATACTTCATATTTTAAAATACAACCTTGATGGGCTTTAAGTAGGATATGCGCTTTTCATTTTTCTAGTAGAGGTAATTTTTAATTTATCCACACTTTCTAAAATAGGCCCTCTAGGTCATATAACGTGTATTTCAAACCAAAGATAGTAATGAAAACTGATCATAGAAAGTTATTTGTTGTAAACAGATAAAAGATATGCCTAGGAATAACTCATCAGAGAATAAAAGTTTCCTTTCATCTATCTAATCTGGTGCTTTGATGTGTGTTCTCACAAATCAATTTCAGTTGTTAAAATGAAACCCAAGAAACTATATGTTTGTAAACCAATTATTTTGTCAGCATAGGCATAAACCTGTAAGTTATATTTATAATGTGAGCCCTAGAATAATGATCAGAAGTATTTATGGAGAGATGACAAAAATTAGATCAAATATTAAAGGAAAAACATCTATTTTAACTGTAGGCATCTGGTCAATAACATTGAAAACATGTTTAACAAGTAGAAGGAGTTCATAAGATTTCAAAGTAATCAATTCAGATTATTAGGAAGGAAGCAAGTAAATTTTTAAATTAAAATATTAGTAACACCCATAGCTTAGTTCTACATCACTGTTAAAATCTTGGGAGGCATAGGAAGAGGCTGGTGAATATAAAACAGACAAAAGGATCATGCCCTAGTTCTACCATTAATTCTGATAAAATTTTAAAGTAATTGAACTCTTCTTTTTGGATATCGTAGAAAAGGTCCATTAGATGAAGTTACAACCTCATTGTCATAACATCAGTGATGAACCTTGATAACCCATTGGTTTCTCTTTCCTGCCTCCTCTTTTGGCATTGTGTATCTTGTTTCATAATGAATTAATTGATTTAAATTTAATTTTTCTCTTTCCTTTTCTATGCCAGCCTGAAACCTTCGGCCTACAATCCGGAAGGGGGTGTGTTCCCTGCAATTGCAATTCTTTTGGGTCTAAGTCATTTGACTGTGAAGAGAGTGGTCAATGTTGGTGCCAACCTGGAGTAGCAGGAAAGAAATGTGACCGCTGTGCTCACGGCTATTTCAACTTCCAAGAAGGAGGCTGCACAGGTCTGTAAATAAGACTAAGCCCTACACATTCATTCTCTGGTTTTAGCATTTTTGCAGCGGTAGGAGTTCATTCTTGCAGGTTCCCGGAGATTTAAAGGAAGGGCACCTTGACAACAAATATATGATCCAAAATATTTAACTAAGTAAGTAAAGTATGCTTATTTTAAATAAACTAACAAATGGAATACATTGCAGGGTGAAACACTGCACTGTAAAATAACTGCTTGCAAATACTCCATAAAAAATCCATCAGCAGATCTCAATTCTGCTGTGTCCCTTCCTGTCTGTGACCGCCAGTCAGCCCGTCAGTCACTCAAGGGCTCCTGTAGCTTGAAAGTCAAATGTTCAATTTTTCTTTTGCCAGTGTTCTCTAAGCTTAAACTTCACTCCCAAGTTAATACAGTTCAACTTTCTCTTTTCCTAGTGCAAAATTGGTACAAGGATCAGAGAAGTTAATATCTTTTTCTAGTACAAAAAATATCTTTTCATCTACTTTCATGTGCCTTGAAACCTATGATGTTCCTAGAAAGAAACAGATTAACACTAGGTATTTGCTAGTTCTTGGAGAAATACAAGAAGGTTTCTAGCCATGATTTCTCTCAAGTAATATTCTCATATTCTTCCCAGAAATCATGAAGTAAGAAAATAGGAATTAGCATACTACAAATGAAAATGAAGATTGAACATTACCTTGATTTATATGCTACTAATTTGGAATTGACCCTTATCCCAACATTCACTAGGTTGAGTATCACCTTTGCTTATTAAATTCACTGATTTAACACTGATGATACTCCTTTACTCTCAGTACCATGATAAATATGTGATAATGTTTTAAGACATTATTATTGACTATCGTTGCAAATGTATGTAAGTAGTGGCAGGAGTAATATTTCCAATTATTTTAAAAATGAGTATCTTATGGATATTCTCAACCAATTTCAATATATACTTTTTATTGCAAAGATAAGCCATTCAGTTATTCTGAATGTTATCATTGTACATCTTCTAAGAATCTGTATGTGATCCCTGAGTCATCGTCTATATACACTAAAACATATAAAGCTGGATTTTAAAATATACTGTTCTTTAAATCCAATTCTCACTAACAGTTCACTTAATGTGAATTAATAAAAGGGTACTATACACTCAAGTATATTCACTACACTACCAGAAATTATAAATAAGACAAACAACATTATCTAAAATTATGCAATGATGATAACATTAGAAATGCAGTCTTAGTAGCATTCAAATCCAGAGAAACAGACAAAAATCAGTCCCGAACAGGCAGAATAGCATTGTGGTTGAGGGTATAACTTCACCAAATAGCTTGGATCAGTTTAGTGGCTCCACGGGCAACTAGTTATAGGACCTGGTCTTGCTGTCTCTCTGCAAAATTTGTCTATTAACTTAAGAATGGTATCTGTCTCACTGGGTTTTTATAGGAATTAGTTGAGTTAATGGCTCTAAAATATTTAGAATACTGCCTGGCACATAGACACCAGGTAAGTGTTTATCGTTGTTATTATCATTAGCAATGCATTAGTATTCTGAATTGTGGTAAACATTCCGTTTGGGCAGGGGAAAACTAGCTAATTATTCAGGTCTTCTCCCTACTCAGTTTTATGATTCCATGGAAGAACTGCTTAGAGAATTTCTATCTGCAAGTAACAATTTGAACTGTCCCAAGACATTTTTTAGCACATAAATTTGAACATGATATGAACTGTTTCTCTTCTTAATGAAGGTATGTATAAAATAAATCCTTTGACTTCAAATTATCAATGGCAGTAATAACAAAAACAACAGGTAAAATTTATTTGGCATTGATGTCAAATATTATGCTAAACATTCTTCACAGCTGGTATGCTGTAGGCAATGATAATTGCGATCCCTTAAAAACTGAACTCAATCAAATATTATAAATATATTTCATTTAAAGATTTCATCATCATATTACCAATTGAAAGATTTCTTGTAACATTAGTCTTCTGTTTGAATCTGAATACTTGGTGGTGTTTCTTCCTTGCTTACACTTCAGCTGGAAACACTGCACTGAAATATACTCAGTGCTGAGTCAGTAGCTGAGTCAACTATAGCTAATCAGTAGTGGACATTCCTCGTCTTAGATGACTTTGAAGCTCTTCTGAAGTCTCTTTTTTTTTCTTTTTCAAATCTTATTTTTGTATTCTTTGAGAAAGTGCAGTGGATAGAGATATTTTCATTCTTCATATATCATATCATAGCTAAGAAAATGAAAAATCTATTGAAAAGAATAAAGCAGGTGGTAAATAAACCTCAAAAATACCTTCATACACACACGTATGTGCACACACACACAGGGTTACATAAGTCAGTTATTTTTAATTTTTGCAAAACTGAAATGTCCTGATGTGTGACTATTAAACTACATACATGATATACTGAATTTAAGAAGCCTGTTAATTACTGGTTTTTATTATAAATCACAGTCATCAACAGGAAGGAAATGTTAATCTATACAGGATAGAAAATTTAGTTATGCACTTGAAATAACTATAGAAACAAAATTTTAAACTTTATAGTATCTAGATATGGTTAGCATAGAATCTGATATACCACTTGTTTCTTTAAACTTAGTTGAAAACTAAAAATATTTTACCTTTTGAAATCATTAAATGAAATACAACATAAATTTATTGATCGTCTCTGTGAAAAACACTTTTCTGTGATATAAAAGATGAATGAGGTCAGTTTTCACTTTCAAGGATCTTTAACCATAATATGGAAAATAAAACAAGAGAAATAAACTCAGAACTTCCTATCAAATTTTTACTGTTTTACTATTTTTTCCCTTTTACTTGTGAAGCTTGTGATTGTTCCCATCTGGGTAATAATTGTGACCCAAAGACTGGTCAGTGCATTTGCCCTCCCAACACCATTGGAGAAAAATGTTCTAAATGTGCACCTAACACCTGGGGCCACAGCATCACCACTGGTTGTAAGGTGAGTTAATTGCTTAATTTTCTCTGGTAATGAATGTTTCAAAACTTTTTTTTTTATTTTGTGAAAGCTTTATAGTTGGGAATTTCAAAAGCCAATATTACCTTACAAGACAATATAGAACTAACAGTATAGAGTGATTGCAGATACTGATCAGTATCTTACATTTCATTTTACTTCTGGGAAATATGAAGTAAGTACACATTTATGTATCTTTATTCATTATACCTACAAAAAAAAAGGAAAACGTAAAACCAGAAACAGCCAATAACTTCATACCTAGACACAATGAAATATTATCTGCAAAATACAAAAAAATTAACTAATTAAAGGAATTTGCCAAAAATCTATAGGAATTGCCCCTAAATTAGGACTAGGTTTCAGTTTTCAAGAAGCATTTGAAAGGATTCTGGGGAGTCATATTGACAACCTTTAGCGTGAAAAAAATCCTCATTTTTCCCACAAGTGTACCTTAGAACGTGGCATGACTAGCTTTACATTTCAAGAAATCTATCCAGCATCAGAGTTAAAGGTAACAGATACAGCTGTTGTAGAAATATTGATGAGAGAGAACAGAAGCTTGGACCCAGCCAATGAGCCTCCACGAAGATGCAGGGAGTAGGCTATGTTACAGAATTCTCACTGCTGTATGGCTTGGTGCACTCACAGTTTTGGAGGATAAGAGAGAAGTCTTAAGGATGAGTCCTGGGTTTTGCTTTGTAGGAAATTAAATGAGAGTATTTACTGCTAGAGGGATTATAGGTGACTCAAATTCAAGTAGGAAAGGTGATAAGTCCACAGGGTTTTTTGCGGGTTTTTTTTTTTTTTTTCAGCTTTTCGTGAGGTATTAACTAAATAAAATGCAATTACTCGTTTAAAGTGTTGAGTTTTGGGTGCCTGAAAGGCTCAGTCGGTTAAGTGTCTGACTTCAGCTGGTCATGTTCCCATGGCTCATGGGTTCAAGCTCCGAGTTGGGCTCTGTGCTGACAGGTCAGAGCCTGGAGCCTGACTCAGATTCTGGGTCTCCCTCTCTCTCTGCCCCACCTCTGCTGGTGTTCTCTCTCTCTCTCTCTCTCTCTCTCTCTCTCTCTCTCTCTCTCAAAAATAAACATTAAACAAATTTAAACAAAATAAAATAAAATAAAGTGTTGAGTTTTGACCAATGATTACAGTTGTATAACCACCCTGATGCCTTTTTGTAGTTGGTTTCCCTGCCCCCGCTTAGTCGCACCAGGAAACTATTGTTTCTCCTATCACTATAGTAATGTCAGTTCCACAAATTCATAGAAATCGAGTCATACTACATGTTATTGTTTGGGTTTTGTTTGTTTCTTTGTTTGGGGGAATTATTCTTGGCCCAGCTTCCTTTATGCAGTATAATGCTTTTGTGATTCAACCACACTGTTGTATATGAGTAGTTTGTTATTTTTAATTGTTTAATAATTTTACATTGGATGATGCGCAATGACTTTTCTATTTATTTACTATTTAATGGACATTGGGGTTACTTCTAGTGTGGTGCTATTATGAATAATTTTGCTATGAACATTAGTCTATAAGTCAAAAGCATGGGTGTAGACCTATGTTTTCATTTTTCATCACAAGAATACTCCACATCCTTACCAACATTTGGGATTTTGACTCTTTAATTTTAAGCATTCAGTTGGATGTTTATTTATGCCTTTCTTTAATGTCCAATGATATTGGGAATAATCTTATTTATTTATTTCCCATTTATATATCTTCTTGCAAAGTGTCTGTACGAATCTTTTCTATTTGGGGTTGTTAATTTTCTCAGTAATGTGTTGTAAGAGTTCTTTATGTATTCTAGATACCAGTCCTTTAATATATTTATGTTCTGTAACCATTTTCTCCCAGTATACAGCTTGTGTTTTACTTCTGCTGTGGTATCTTCACCTAATTTTTATAAAGACTAGTTTATTATCCTTTTGTTTCATGGGTCATGCTTTTTATTTTCTAAGAAACACACATTGGCTTAAGTCAAGATCTAGAGACACCTCTCCTATGTTTTCCTCAAGAAGTTTTATAGTTTTGAATTTTACATTTAGGTCCACATTGCATTTTCAATATTAATTTTTCTATATGGTTTGAGGTAAGGGTCAAAGTTCACCTTTTAATGGATATCCAATTTTTCCAACATCTTTTCTGAAAAGATTATTCTTCTTCCTCATTGAATTACTTTAGTTCCTTTGTCAAAATAACCTGGCACTATATGTGCACATACATTTCTGAACTCTATTCTGTTTCATTGGTCTATCTGTCCTTGTACTGACACTGTACTGTCTTGATCACTGTAGCTTTCTAGCAGAGCATGAAATTGGGTGGTATAAACTCTCCAACTGTCGTTCATTTCTAATACCTTTTGCACACGTTAGATCCTTTGCATTTTCGTATAAATTTTTAAATCAGCTTCTCAATTTCTTCACCAAAAGCCTTCTAGACTTTGATGGGGATTATATTGAATCTACAGGTCAATTTGGGGAAAATTGACATTTTAAGAATACTAGATCTTCCAGTGTATCAATATGACATAAGTTTTCATTTACTTTTCTTTGTAATTTTTTTTTCTCGGCAGCATTTTATAGTTTTTGGTGGGCAAGTCTTGTACATTTTGTTACATTTATCATTGTGTTTTATATTTTTTACACAAATGTTATTATTTATTTCACTTCAGTTTCCAACTGTTGCCAGAACAGAAAATGCAATTATTTTTATACAATAACTTTTATTTTTTTAATTGACTATATTTCTATATATTTTTTAGTAGCCTCTATGCCCAACTTGGAGCTTGAACTCACAACCCCACAATCAAGTGTTGCATGTTCTACCGACTAAGCCAGCCATGCACCCCATTCATTAACTTTCTATATTGACACCCTGCTAGAAATTTATTCTAGCTATTTTTTGGTAACTTCACTAGGATTTTCTATGTAGACAATAATACCATCTGCAAATTGAGTTTTACTTCTTATCTTCCAACCCATGTAACTTTTATTTCATTTTCTTTGCCTATTGCAGTAAAATGTTGATTTGTAGTGGTGGGAGCAAATATCCCTGCCTTATTCCTTATGTTAAGTAGAAAGGATTAAGTCTTTTACAATTAAGAATAGTGTTTACAAATGTTCTTCATCAAACGCTCTTTATCAGTTTAAAGATGTTCCTCATATTCCCAGTTTATTAAGAACTTTTATCAAGAATATACGTCCAGTTTTGTCAAAAGCATTTTCTGCATCTATGGAGATGATCATATAATTTTTCATTTTCAGCTGCTAATGTGGTGAATCATATTAATTGATTTTCAAATGTTGGTCCAACTTCACAATCCTCAGATAAATCCTGCTTGATCATGAGCGATTATCTACTTTAACTTATTTTAGATTATGTTTGTTAGCATTTTGTTAATGATCTCTGGGTCTGTTCATAAGGACTGTTAGTTCATAGTTTGTTTTTTCTTAGAGTGTTATTGTCTGGTTTTGTTACTGGGGTACTGCTACCCTCATGACATAGATTGGGAAGTATTCCTTTCTCATAGTTTCTGAGGAGTTTGCATAATCAATGAAATAGAAAATAAAAATAGAGAAAGGCCAATGATGCCAGAAACTGGTTTTTTGCAATTATTAATAAAGTTGATGATACTCTAAGAAGACTGATCAAGAAAAAAAAAAGACGAAAGAAATAATCAAAGTCAAGAATAAAGGAAGGGACATCATGAAGATCCTGCATACACTAAAATAATAATATGAAATAATATGAGCAACTTTAACCAATAAATTTGATAACTGTACAAAATAAACATTCCTTTCTTTTGTTTACTTTGAGTTTAGTTTTCTCTTGTTTTCCAAGTTTCTTAAACTGAAAGCTTAGGTCATTGACTTGAGATCTTTCTTCCTTACTAATATAAGCATTTTATTTTAAATTAAAATTTATTCCAGTTACTTTTTGGTAGCTTCAATATATATTCAACAAATATATTAAGTTTCCTTCCAGGCACTAATTTAGTTGCATCCCTCACATTTTGATATATCGTTTAAATTTTCACCCTTAAAATATTCTTATTTATTTTACTACTTATTTTTATTCACTGATTGTTTAGAAATATGTTGTATAATCATCATATATTTGGGGGTTTTAAAGATATCTTTCTGCTATTGACATCTAATTTAGTTCTGTATTGGTCTCAGAACATAATGTGTTTTATTTCAGTCCTTTTGAATTTATAGAGATTGGTATTATGTCTCGTAACAGTGTGCATTTTGATTAATGTACATGAAAGCATCTTGTATTCTATTATTATTGGGTGAAATCTATACAAGCCAGTTATCCTTAGTGATTTTTATGTGTGCATATTCTATCAATAACTGAGGGTGTTTAACTATAATTATGATTTATCTATTTCTCTTTCAGTTCTCTCAGGTTTTGATTCATGTATTTTGAAGTGATAATATTAGGTATATACTCATTTAGGATGATTATGTCTTTTTGAAAAGTTGATGCCCTTATCAATATGAAACGTCCCTTTTATCCTGGGTAATATTTCTTGTGAAAAAAGAATACTTTTTCTGATAATCATATAGCCAGAGTTCCATCCTTCTTTTGATTGGTATTTGTGTGGTATACATTTTTCCACACTGTCATTTATTCCATCTCTTTTTAAATATTTTAATGTGTCTCTTTTAGATAGCATGTATTTAAATCTTTGTTATTGATATAATCTTAATTGGAACATTTCCATTTAATGTAATTATCCATATGATGGAGTTAAGTCTACATTTTCCTGTTTGCTTTGCCCCACCTGTTCTTGGTTTCTTTTTTCTTCTTGTCTTATTTTGGATTGAGTAATTTTTATAATTATATTTCATCTTCACTTTTGACTTATTAACTATATTTTATGTTTTTGTCATTGCCTAGGGATAGATATTAACTTAATATTTTAATAGCTCAACATCTTAACTTTTCATAATGTATCTTAAAATAATATTATATACTTTACATTTAGTGTAGAAACCTTATAAGAGTAAACCTCTAATTCCTGCTTACCCTTTTTGTTACTTCTTTTCTTGTCCTTTATGTTATTGTTGTCATGCACCTTACTTCTATGTATTATATATCCTACAAGATAATCTTATGATTCTGATTTAAATTTTTTTAATGTTTATTTTATTTTTGAGAGAGAGGGGGGTGGGAATAAGGGAGGGACAACAGAGGGGGAGACACAGAATCTGAAGCAGCCTCCAAGCTCTGAGATGTCAGCATAGAGCCTAACACAGAGCTCATGACCTGAGCCTAAGTCGGATGCTCAACCTACTGAGGCACCCAGGCGCCCTATGGTGATTTTGATTTAAATAGTTAATGGGGGCACCTGGGCAGCTCAGTAGGTTGAGTGTTCAACTTTGGCTCAAGCCACAATCTCTCAGTTCATGAGTTCGAGCCTCACATCAGGCTGGCTGCTGTCAGCCTGTAGCACAGAGCCCACTTCATAACCTCTGTCCCTCTCTGTCAGCCCCTTCCCCGCTTGTATTCTCTCAAAAATAAAAATAAAAAAAAAAAAACTTCAAAAATACATACATACATACATACATACATAGTCAATTTTCTTTTTAAAAGGCAAAAATGCTGCTTTTCTGTTTTCTATACATGTGTCAATTCCCGTGCTCTCTGTTACTGTGTGTACAGCCAAATTCTGTTTCATATCATGTTAGTTCTTCCATTAACTACATCCCTAATTATGACTATTATTATTTCTGGTAAGGTCTGCTCTCAATGATTCTTTCAATTTTATATGTTCAAAAACTGCATTTTTCCTTCATTTTTCAAAGATATTTTTTCTAGATATAAAAGTCCTGGTTTTCAGGGGCACCTGGGTGGCTCAGGCGGTTGAGTGACCAACTTCAGCTCAGGTCATGATCTCACGGTCCTTGAGTTCGAGTCCCGCATTGGGCTCTGTGCTAACAGCTCAGAGCCTGGAGCCTGCTTCTGATTCTGTGTCTCCCTCTCTCTCTGCCCGTCCCCCACTCATGCTCTGCCTCTCTCTGTCTCAGAAATAAATAAACATTAAATTTTTTTTTAAAGTCCTGGTTTTCAGCAATTTGATTATGCTGTCTTTTTGTGGTTTTCTTGTTTATTTCTCATATGGTAAGTTGGACCTGTTAGATCTGTGGAACCAGAGTTTTTATTAAATTTGGGACTCTTCCAGCCAGTATATCTTCAAATATTTTTCTCTTCTTTATCCTTATTGTCTCCTCATGGAACTCATGTATATGTTGGTCTACTTGATATTTTTCCACAGTTGACTGAGATTCTGTTTGTTCTTTCATTCTTATTTTTTCTCTATTCTTTATTTTTGATAGTTTCTATTATTAAGTATCTAAATTTACTGATTTTTTTTCTACAGTGTCTATTCTTAATCCAGTTGGTTACATAATAATTTTTCATTTCAAATTTTTCATCTTTTCATCTTTAAAATTTCTGGTTGGATTTTTTTTTATAGCTGTCATTTCTCTCCTCATTATATTCACATTTCCATTTATTCTTGAGAATATTTATAATATAAAAGCTTTTGCAGTGTGATTGTCTGCCAATTCCACCATTTCTTTTATTTCAATACTATTCTTTTTTTTTTTTTTTTTTCAACGTTTTTTTTTTATTTATTTTTGGGACAGAGAGAGACAGAGCATGAACGGGGGAGGGGCAGAGAGAGAGGGAGACACAGAATCGGAAACAGGCTCCAGGCTCCGAGCCATCAGCCCAGAGCCTGACGCGGGGCTTGAACTCACGGACCGCGAGATCGTGACCTGGCTGAAGTCGGACGCTTAACCGACTGCGCCACCCAGGCGCCCCTCTTTTATTTCAATACTATTCTTAATGGTTGACTTTTCTCCTGGTTATGTTTCTCTCCATGCCTGATCATTTCGATGTGGATGCCAGATCATTGTACATTTTTCATTTTTTCACATTGGTTTTGTTGTATTCTTTTAAGGAGTATTAATCTTTATCTTGGCAAACAGGTTAATTACTCACTAATCACTTGGATCTGTTTGATCCTTGTTTTTAAGTGTTTGGGGTTTTTGTTGTTTTGTTGTTTTGTTTTGTTTTTAGGGAGGGTCTAGAGCACCCTTTAATCCGGGGATCATTTAGCATCACTACTAAAGGGCTAAGTGCATTAAAAACGCTACCTGGTGCATTACTGTGTATTTCCACTCTGGCTGTTGGGGATATGAATTATTTCAAGCTTTATGTGAGCTTAGGAATTTTTAAGCTCATGCCTTTTCAGTGTTTTTTTTTTCTTTTTTTTTCCTCAGCCACACAGAATTTTATCCCATGCATACACAGATCAGTACTCAGCCAAAGACTCAAGGGGACACTTCTGCAGATTTCTAGAATTCTCTCTGTATATAACTTTCTCATTTTTAAATTTTTAAATTTTTTTTTTATATTTATTTTTGAGTGAGAGAGACAGAGCACATGCAGGGAAGGGCAGGGGCAGAGAGAGAGACACTCACAGAATCTGAAGCAGGCTCCAAGCTCTGAGATAGCAGCACAGAGTCCCACACGGGATGTGAACTTGTGAACCATGAGATCGTGACTTGAGCCAAAGTCAGATGCTTAACCTACTGAGCCACCCAGGTGCCCATAAATTTATTTTTTTAAGTTGTTTTTTTGTTTTTGTTTTTTTTTTGAGAGAGGCAGAGAGAGTGTGTGCATGGGGAAGAGGAAGAGAGAGAGGGAGAGAGAATTCCAAGCAGGATCTGTGTTGTTAGTGCAGAGCCCCATGTGGGGGCCTCAATCTTGTGAACCATGAGATCATGACCTGAGCTGAAATCAAGAATCAGATGCTTAAACAACTGAGCCACCCAGGCACCCGACTTTCTATTTTTTAGACACATATTCTATTGGCCCAATAAATTCTGTCTCAGCATCTCTATACTCTATGTTTCTCAACCCAGTTATAGTGCACGGCTTCATTTGGGTTCTTCTTTTATGGGTTGCAGCCTAGAAACTTCCTTCATATACTGCTTTGCTTTTCTTCTCTCAGAAATCACAGTACTGTGCTTCCTGGCATTCAGTCTAAAAATAGTTGTTTCTTATTTTTCATTTTTTAGTTTTTGGTTTTGTCGGTTAGCAGCTTAAAAGACAGAAGATAAACCAAGTGAGTGCTTTAAAAACTAAGAGACTGGGGTCTCCTGGGTGGCTCAGTCGGTTGGGCGTCCGACTTTGGCTCAGGTCATGATCTCGTGATTCGTGGGTTAGAGCCCCGCACTGGGCTCTGTGCTGACAGCTTGGAGCCTGGAGCCTGCTTTGGATTCTGTGTCTCCCTCTCTCTCTGCCCCTCCCCTGCTCTGTCTCTCTCTATCTTTCAATAATGAATAAATGTCAAAAAAATTAAAAAAAAAACAACTAAGAGACTGTTTAAGAGAAGAAATATTTTTTGTGTGTCAAATGTAACACAGGTCAGATAGGATTAGGGCTGGCCTGTGTCCATTAAGAGCGGCAAATAAGGGCATTTTTGATGTTAATGATAGTTGTTCTAATTGGTCACATTGGGTTGGAGATTATTGGAACATCATGACCAAGTGTGACCTGTTTGACTCCATGGTAGTATACTATAGTGATGTAAACTGTTTTTTTTCCACTGATTTAGCACACATGCAAGGTCTAATCATCTTTACATATATGATAAAACATTTGAATACACTGGTCCAGAATACATAATCTAGAGGAATTATGGTGATTGTTCAAGGAAATATAGATACATGACTTCAATTACCTATATGATTAGGTTAAATTAAATTTTAATTTAAATTAAATTAAATTTTAAATTAAATTAAAAACTAGACAGGACGCTCATTTTTCTGTTGCCAATGGCACTATTAAGATTGAACTACATTTTTAGAAACAAAACAAAATTTCTCAAGAGTTCCAAAGTTTTTTGTAAGTATGAACAGTGTTATAAGTTTTGGTGACTTTTTGCATTTTCACCTTTAATCCAAGCATCTGCCCCATCCCTTGGACTCATGAATAAGCCATAAGTAAACTTAAGAGGTTTCTATTCTATTCACAAAATCCTGCAATGTGGCCAAACTCTAATAATCTTCCGAAATTAAAGCTGCCTAATGTGGATACAAATCAGGATGGAATATAAACCAAGTTTCCTTAGAAAAAAATTGTAGTTCTGTGTTTGATA
Organism: Panthera uncia; assembly: GCF_023721935.1. Taxonomy (NCBI): domain Eukaryota; kingdom Metazoa; phylum Chordata; class Mammalia; order Carnivora; family Felidae; genus Panthera; species Panthera uncia. Next base: position 85,226,823 of record NW_026057580.1, read on the forward strand.
CTGTTATTTTTACTGGTTGTTGGATAAACATTATGTTTATTGGAGTTGGTTGAAAATGTTTTATTACTTTGAACCACTGTTAAAAATCTAAATTTCTGAATAGCTGCACACTTCATCACTATGAACAATCACAAAAAAATACATAGAGTCCTCACAAATATTTATGAGCATGTATTCTACCACCGAAAAACTTTGGATGATTATGGTCTAAATGAACAGTGATTTGAGATTTACGGCTTCCCTTTCTTTGTGTCATGCATAATTTCTCTGTGTTGAGGTGTGAGGACACACATCATTTGAGCTTTCAGTGAAGTAGAATACAAAGCCAGCCATCTTTCACTAGCAGGGGAATAGTGCATAAATCCTCTATTGCTAAATAAACATTACATCTAATTATGATTTAAGTTTGATGTTGGCTATAGTACTATCCAAACATATGGTTAATGGTCCCTTTTATTCTCCGCTATAACTTCCGGAATAAACTTCCTGATTTGGAAAGGCCCGGTGTCTGCTTGTGTAGTCATCTAATCTTTAAGAATTAGTGCTTTGGTATTATATAACAAATGGGGTAGCAGACACTTCATGTTTTAGTTAAAGGATAAGAATGTCTCATAAGACCTTTTAAAATTTATTACATGACTGCAGTTTCTATAACGTATCATAATTTTCTGTTTCTAATTATGGCCCATTTTATTAAGTGAGCCAAAAAAAATCATTGAAGTCAAAGTTAATTATCCTTGTTTTGAAATCACATTCTAAATCTGATGTTCTATAAAGATGACTTCGGTGGAGTGACAGCAGTGGGTTATTCTATTCTTAGGAAACTATGTCTACATTTATTATATAATAAATAATCGCATTTTGGATCTTTAGGCTTCAAATCACTTTTAGTAGGATTTTTTTTTTTCTGGATAACAAAGAAGTCAGAAAAAAACTTAATCACAGAGATTAACCCCAAATGAGGCCTGGTGATTATTTCAATGTCAGAATCTGCAAAGATACTTCACCAAACATTTGGACAGGAAAGATGATTGAGGAAGCTGGTGATTATATATCACATCCTAGAAAGAGTCATCTCCTAAGTAAACTGCTACTGGCAGGAGCAGGGGCAGGAGTGTCCCCAGTAGTGGTGGACATAAGAGTTAAGCTGAGCAATGAAAGTGTAGGAAACGCAAAGGAATATCCACCTAGACTTGGATCTGGGAATTTGGCAAGTTGCAATGCATATAAGTCTGCATAGAGCTACAGATCTAAGAAGGATAATAAAACAGCACCAAAAAGAATCGGGTCATCGATGACGTACAAACACTGTGTGAGGGAAGACTCAGACACAACGGGAGGTGGCACCCACATGGGTACCAAGTCAGGACCCGCTTATAAGACAGAAACCACAAGTTATTTCAACAGGAAAAATAGAATATAAAGAATTGTTAACTGGTAATAGGTCGTTAGTTCCTAAAAAAGGATAAGAAGAGATATATGGGGTCCTGAAGTAGCAGGTACAAAAGTGAAGCTACTATTTCTAGGCTGAGTGAGGGTGAACAGAGTTTGCAGGTAAGTACTGGTCTATAGAAGCTGTCCACTGCTGTTGCAGGTAGTGAGCAGGCCAGAGCTATCGGTCACATTCAGAGCATATGTGCAGACTAAAGCTACTCAGAAAGTTGCCTATGGGGAGAAAGTCCCTTTTGGGCCTGAAGGCCCAAATGAAGTTCTTTCTGGGCTACTGGGCTCCGATGCCAAATAGTAAAATAGTAATAATGACAATAGTGATGAAGAACCAGAACCCAGGACAGAAGTGTCTTCCCTCCACTGGGGCCTTATTAGGTCTCTCTCGGGCCCACTGTTGACTAGGCCTAAACTTCTGCTACCTAACCACGGAGAAATGTCTACAGGGTCTAACTACAGTATCATAAAGCAGGGTAAGGAAGAGGGAACTGAGAGCTCAGAGACAGTACTTTGGTCATTGGCACTGCTGATCTCTGAAAATGACTTATTCCAAGCTCCTAATGGCATTTTAGAAGCCTGCTTGGCTTTTTCATTAAATTGCAATGAGATATGAGCTCTGTAAATCAAGAGCAGAAAGCCTGAAAAGAATGTAAGACGAAAAGACACATGGATGAGTAGAAATTGAAGGTGAGTGAGATGAAATAAATTATGGAAACTCAGCTAAAAAAGCAATAGTGTAATTAAAAATGCATTGGTGGCATATACATAGGAGAGAATTTTCACTATGTAAAATGGACACTATAAAATGGTCAACAAATTTGAGAGGCAAATAGAAAACTACAGAAAATATTAGGTCCTAATATTACAGATTTTGCAAACAGACACAAGTGGTATACTTTAAGAATTGCAGGTGATTCTGAAGAAGAAAATTGGTAAGTTAGAACAGAACTAGGGCCACCTGGATGGCTCGGTCGGTTTAGCTTCCGACTTCAGCTCAGGTCATGATCTCACTGCTCATGAGTTTGAGCCCCATGTCAGGCTCTGTGCTGACAGCTTGAAGCCTGAAACCTGCTTCGGATTCTAATGTCTCTCTCTCTCTCTCTCTCTCTCTCTCTCTCTCTCTCTGTCTGTCTCTCTCTCTGTGTGTCTCTCTCTCAAAAATAAATAAATAAACTTAAAAAAATAGAACAGAACTAAAAATTTCAATCAAAAATAATTTTGTTCTCAAACTGAAAGAACTTTAACAGATTCCAGTAAATTAATAAAAAAGACTCAAACTTTTAAAAATTCTAGCAAAACTTTGAATTACCTAAATAAAGAGAACAAGCTTATGCATGCCTAGGAAGAAGAAAATAGGTTAGCAGCAAAGCCCCTCAAATCAGGCTCATTTGAGAAACTAAATGTCAGAAAAGTGCATTCTAGATGTCACTTGCCTGAGTCCTCTCAGCTTCCCCAAATCTGGTTTGGGAGTCTGTATGTTCTCAGAGACTTCTGCACTTCTCTTATGTAATTCTTATTTCATGCTGTTATATATATATACTCACTTGTCTCCTTCTGTTAGACTGTGAGATAAGTCTCTTTACAACTTTAATTCTGTACAAATGAGATGATGAGGTAGAATGACTTTGTCTAAACTTCACTCTTTGAAACAGAGAGTGGTTGAAGAAGACCCATACCTAACTCCTCTTCCTTGCCACAAAAAAAGACAGAAACAAACACATTTTATTTCTTATTCAATAGGATTGTGGTTTCTGGACAGTCATCTGTTTTAGTAAATGCAGGAAGCGATTTTAATGTTATGTTCCCTGATGTTTCCCAAGTGACTAAACTAGAACAGTACAAAGCATATAACAGACACATGATTAATATGTATTTAATGGAAGCAGAGAAACATTCGAATTAAAATTTTAAGATATTTCCCATGAAATGGTGTTAATGGTTGCTGTTTTTATCTCCTCCATAGGCTTGTAACTGCAGCACAGTAGGATCCTTGGATTTCCAGTGCAATACAAACACAGGCCAATGCAACTGTCATCCCAAATTCTCTGGTGCAAAATGTACAGAGTGCAATCGAGGTCACTGGAACTACCCTCACTGCAGCCCCTGCGAGTGCTTCTTGCCAGGTACTGATGAAAGGACCTGCGATTCAGAGACTAAAAAGTGCTCCTGTATGGATCAGACAGGGCAATGCACCTGTAAGGTATGTGCTGCTGACATACGGTAAGGAAAGACTTCCCTGGAATCTATTTCCATTGCTTAGTTTTAACTTCAGTCTCTATTATTCATGGACTTCACGGCATTAAACAAATAAACAAAAATTCATTACTAGGCACAGTTTTTATTCATATATGTTCATTGACATACACATACATATATTGGCATAATAAGTTCTCTTTAAGAACTTATTTTCAACCAAAACCCAACTTCTATTCTAGTTGATAGAGACGATATATTTGTAATGGTAAAGTTCAATTTTTCTTTACATATTTGCTTTGCTTAAAAAGGAGTAATTTGGGAAGGAAAAAAATGACAGTTCTCTTAAGCATCATCAGAGAAAAATCACAGCTAGATAATAGGGCTTATAAAAAACCATTTCTCTTCAAATTAACCCACAATCACTGTACACTGAAAAGATATATTTACTGCTATGGAAGTTCAGTAAAATTTCATCACATAAAAACACTGACATAACAAACAGTGACTGCGTGCAAGATTCAGCTCTCATTAATATTGTTAAATGATGTAGAAAAACAGCCAATTAAAAAGGATAAGAGGGATTTTTTTTCCCCTTAGACAGATCTGAAAAATCAATCCCAGGATAAATACAGTTAAGACTGTGTCAGAGGTATCTTTTCAAGAAAAAGTCTATGCAAAGAGGAACAGCAGAAATAGGAAAATAAAATCCAGGGCGTGATTATTAAAATAGTCTCCAGAATTTCAGAAAGTGGCAGCCCATTTTGCCCCAGACAAAACACAAAGTCCAATGCTACATTATTACATGTTATGATTATACACTATATTTAATATGCATTGTATGTGTGTATATACATCATATCATGATAATTATATGAACCTATATTGTAACACCTTGCCTGTGTTTTACAACTTTGTGTCACACCCCTGTCTAGGAATCAGTGTTTCTATTTTGCTTTTGAAATTTTCATGAGTCTTTTGTATTGTTCACAGTGGATATTAGGAAATGTGCTACTTAGGTTTTAAAAACCATATATGGTATCCTTTGCAATGCATTTATGTATAAATAGAGCCTGTTTTAGACTTAAGAAATCCTAACAATGAAATTAACCACAACTGCCATTTGCGATGTGAGTCTAACACTCAGCATTCCTTTTTGCTCAATTAAAAAGAAGCATTATTCATTCTCAAGTGCATTTCTCTCACAACTTCATTATGGACCCTGAGGAACTCTCCTCCTCTTCAGGTGCATGTAGAAGGTGTTCACTGTGACAGGTGCCAGCCAGGCAAGTTTGGACTAGATGCCAAGAACCCACTTGGCTGCAGCAGCTGCTATTGCTTCGGCGCCACTACCCAGTGCTCTGAAGCCAAAGGACTGATCCGTACGCGGGTAAGAAACTGCTGAGCCACGTAATGGTTTACTGTTAGTTCTTGCTGGTGTCTTTCAGCCAGGCACGAGGGATAGGAGGCAATGGTAAAGCATTTAAGCAACCTTTTCCCCTGCACACATTTAGAACTGGGGCCGTGTGGCCTTCAACGGTTGGAGTAAATGCTTTTTTATCTTCCAAAAAAATAGTTCATTTATTGTTGATAAGGAAATAGATGCCAAGTAAGAAAGGGAAACGTTGTAAAAGAAGCATTATGTTTTGGGATGGAAGGAAGCCGCATTCCGAGTGAGGGCACCGGAGCATGAATGTGGGTATGAGCTAAGGCAGTGTTGGAAACCAGAACTTGCTGCACATTCACGCTACCTGGCCTTAGAGGATCATTGACTTTTAGGGTGGCAGCATTTTCATTTTTACCCTAATTTTTCCTTAATGCCTCCCACTTTTAAGTTCTACTTCTTATTAGTGTAAATGACCAATTCTCACAGATGTTGTAGTTTTCCCTATGCAAACAAGGCTGAAAGATTCCCCCCCGTCCTGCTGGCTCACTCTGCACGAGTTTAGTTTCGGGTCGGAATACCTCCTCGGAAGGAGAAAGGGGCTGCAGGTAGACACGCAAGTCCATCACCTAGTCTTACAGGGGTGCCCACGAGATGTGAACTCAGCCCCCCGCTGTGTTTTGATTCCCGTGCAGGTGACTCTGAAGCCTGAGCAGACCATCCTGCCCCTGGTGGACGAGGCTCTGCAGCATACTACCACCAAAGGCATCGTTTTTCAACATCCGGAGACTGTTGCACATATGGATCTGGTGAGACAGGAGCTCCACCTGGAACCCTTTTACTGGAAACTTCCAGAACAATTTGAAGGCAAGAAGGTAAATGACAAGAACCTCAAAGGCATATGAGAACAAAGGAAAATATACTTTTGGAATCATGCCATGGGGGGCATCATCTAACTCATCATTCCTTATTTTATTCCATCAGTTGACGGCCTATGGAGGCAAACTCAAGTATGCGATCTATTTTGAGGCTCGGGAAGAGACAGGTTTCTCCACCTATAATCCTCAAGTTATAATTCGAGGTGGGACTCCTATTCATGCTAGAATTATCATCAGGCATATGGCTGCTCCTCTAATTGGCCAATTGACAAGGCACGAGATTGAAATGACAGAGGTAAGGTTATTAGTTTGGTGCAAGGATGCCAGTGGTTTCGCATTTAGTTTCATCAAAGTGGTGTCTCTTCTTATTAACAGAAAGAATGGAAATATTATGGTGATGACCCTCGAATCAGTAGAACCGTGACCCGTGAAGACTTCTTGGATATTCTATATGATATTCATTATATTCTTATCAAAGCAACTTATGGAAATATCATGAGACAAAGCAGGTAAACCCTAATGGAATAAAAGCTAAATTCTTATTTTAGAGTCTATAGGTAAGATCAGTAGGACACAGACAAGAAAGATTTCAAAGTGTTTGGGAGTGTGATGATAGAAGACAAAAGCCAAGGACAAAAGTCAAGGTATCCAGGTCATATGGTGGAGGATACTACCATTCCCCCCAAAACAATAATAGGATGAGAAGCAAGTTTAAGGGGAAAAATATATATCAAGTTGACCTTTGACCTGCTGAGTTTTAGATGTCAGTTAGAAATTCAAGAGTAGCCGCATAGGGTAGAGATAGATAACTGTTACGTTGTAAATAGACTACAAGATTGCTTAAAAAGTGACCTTCAACCTTCAGGGGAGCCAGAGAGGGCCTAGTTATTCCCATCTTTTCCAACCATGGGCATTCTCACACGTTCATCCCAGTGTGCCCTACAATATCCTCCCTTTCCCTGTGCATCATGATGTGAAAGATTAGGAATCAACAGTGAAGGGAAAAGAACAGAGGAATACTAAGAGTAAATGTGGTGTCCTGAAAGCCAAAGGGTGAGAATCCTATAAGGGAGTATAGCCTTTTCATATCACCCAAAGAGGCCAATTAAAATGAGGCTTTTGAGACTGACACTTAGGATCACACTGTGCCATTCATAACACCAGCTTTAGTAGAATCCTGGGGCAGATATCAAAGTTTTGAGCAATGAAAGGGATACAGTGGGTGTAGACTAATAATATGGGTGTATGGGTATGGGTGTAGACTCTTGTTTTTCATGAACATAAATGTGAAAGGGAGGAATGGGACAGTGTCAAAGGCCAAGGGGTGACGGTTTAATCTGAAAGAGAAGTAAACTTGTTTAGAAACCATGAAGGAAAGGAGTTTGTAGCAAGTTAGACATTTAAAATGACAGGATAAAGAAAAAATAATGGAGAAGCCAGATTTCAAAATGACAACGTGTGGTCATGTTCCTAGAGTGGAAGGGACAACTTATCCAGGGAGATAAACTGAGGAATTGCACGGATGTAGCTAAGGTTCCTACCATGGAGGCTGAAAGTTGCATGGAGTTCATACACATAGTCTCAATTTCTGTGGCATATCAGTTTCTCTGTTATTTCCTGTAAAAATATGGACTCAAGAGATGTTTGAAATAGTCTTGTATAATAAATTAGTAGTAGATCAGTTTAGGAAAACAAAACAAAACAGTTATGAAGCCTTTTATTGGCAAAGCAATGAATATATAAATAGCAACTTTCAGATGTTTAAACTATACTAAACATGGAAGAACATCTTTTTTCTTTGTTGGAGAAGATCCGTATTGCTTTTCTGAACGTACCGTAAGTAGGGCCTTTGGGTTAGAGAATAAATCAAGGACCAAAATTCACTTTCATATCTGTATCCCTATGGTGTTCTCTTTACATTTCTCATGTCTAAGATTATTTTCTGTGAAATGATAAAAAAAGCATGTACTAAAAATATACTGTCAGTGATATCATTAATTATTTTAGAATACCAAGTGTAAATCAGATGGCAGAAGCCAGGCCACATTTCCATCTCATGGAAGACAGCGGGTAACTTTGTGAGTGTGGAAATTAATCGTTACTTTGCAAATGGCTCCATGCTGCAGTGAGAACATAGCAGTGCACAGAACGTTTTGCCAGTGGAACTGACAGAAGCAGCGTTTTCATGCATCTTTCATTATACTTTCTTTGCTTCCCTCACACCATTTCCACCTTTTATGGTGGAAAAGACCACTTTGTTGTTGTTGTTGTTGTTGTTTGGTCTTTTCCCCTCACAAGTCTCTTTCGCTTGTCACGTTATTCACAGGTCTCCCTAAATAAAATGCTTTGGTTTAAGAGATGATTTTCTGAAACTTAAGGATAAATAAATAAATACATCACTTTTTCTAGGCTCAATAAAAACTAAAGCCATTGTGTATCAACAATAAGAACAAATAAAGCAAAGGACCTGCCCTTACGTTTCTAATACAGTGGAGTTGTGACAAAGGTGAAAAATACATTTGAACCTTCCCGCCCCCAAAGCCCCTGCTAAAATAGGACATAAGCCTGCGTCTTTATTCAGTTACAAATTTAAAGTAGTCTCAGAAGCAAAGAGTTTAAGAGTTTTACACGTAGCTTGAGACTTTGTACATAATGTCAGTGCTGACGTTGTCGTTTTCATTTCTTTGCTTTTGTCTTCTACATTTATATGAAGGATATAACAACTTTGCATTTCGGTATTCACTTAAATAGAAGCTTGAGTTTGGCCAAATCCCTGATTCAAGCAAAACAGTTCCTCTCTCATCTCCTGAGAAAAACCAGGTGTATTGCACAAATATCTGTTGTTGACACGCAATTCAAGTTTTACTTGGTTTTTAATTTTTTTAATGTTTATTTATTTTTGAGAGAGAGAGAGAGAGAGCACGCACAGGTGCACGAGCAAGAGGGGGAAGGGCAGAGAGAGAAGGGGACACAGATTCAGAAGCAGGCTCCAGGCTCCAAACTGTCAGCACAGAGCCCGATGTGTGGCTCGAATCCATACACTGTAAGATCATGACCTGAGCTGAAGTCAAGACACTTAACCGACTGAGCCACTCAGACACCCCACGTTTTTCTTGGTTTTTAAATACTCACTAGCCTGTTATGTGCATGCATAGATAAGAGAAGGGAAGAGGATGCTAGGAACTCATGTTATAAAATATCATAAAATGCCGAAGTAACTGACTTGTGAACAAACACCATGTTACCTTCTTACTCCCACAGAGAATCCAGGGGGACATAAAGGTAGACTCTTTCTTACAGGAGGGGATTGGTTTGTTTACAGATCTAAAGGCTCTGTCTACTAAAAGGAGGGGAGAGGAAAATCTGAATTTTAATTGAACATGTGCCTCATAAAGGCTGGCTGATCTTCAGGGTGCAGATTACAATCTACCAAAGTCAGAGTGTGCATTCCTAATTCACTGTCAATAAAACCTACCTATGCTTGTTACAAAGTTTATGATTCAAGCTCCTTAAGCTATTGGAGGTGACTTTTAGTGAAGCAAAACTATTCGTTTTCTCATTTAAAAGTTTATTTGCAGAACATTTCATGTTACCAGTTAGTCAGTCATGAAATAGTCTGAGTTTATGGACTGCATATATTTTTAATGCATAATTTCAAATTAATGTAAAGGGTATCGACATTTTCACTAGGAATATTGTTTTCAATTATAAGGACCTTTCTACCAATAGGAAAGGTGAGTTAAGATACTTGAAGGATTTATTTAATAAAATTAACAAAATAACTAATATGAAAAGTACTCTATCTCAGAAAGAGATCAGTGTTTAATTAGAGTATGCTCAATCGTTGTTTTCTAGATGGTTTTCTAAAGTTCTTGAAAGGACATTCAGAGACTCAAGAGGAAGAAATCGGACTAGTTGTAAATTAAAAGCAATTTCACTAGTGACTACGGGAGATATTCTAATGGGGAATGACCTTGGTTTGTCTGTTTGAAGGAATATAAATGTCTGATTAATTGGCCATGTCTACCTGAAGCCACTCACATTTTAAAATGTGGAGAAAAAAATCTTCATAATAACTTCTCAACAGGACATCAGACATCTAATTTACTAAACTCCTTATGATTTATGTGAATATTTTACTAATGTGTGATCTCAGCCTTTGAGGAAGCAAAGATACAGGAATAAGTCGAATTTAGGCAGGTTTCAAACAACGGGACAGGGGCGCCTGCATGGCTCAGCTGATTAAGTGCCCTACTCTTGCTTTCAGCTGAGGTCATGATCTCACAGTTCAAGGGTTCAAGCCCCGCATCGGGCTCCGTGCTGACGGTGCGGAGCCTGCTTGGGATTCTGTGTCCATCTCTCTCTTCTCCTCTCCTGCTCACTCTCTATCCCTCTCTCTCAAAATAAATAAATAAACATTTAATTTAAAAAATAAATAAATAAAACAATAGGACAAGCTCAAGGTTATTGACAAAAACCTGAGAAGACTCTGTAGGATTGGGTGTTTGCTAGGTGAGTTTAATGTACTGCTGTGGTGATCCAAGCACACACTTGCTGTTTCTAGGATTTCTGAAATCTCGATGGAGGTAGCTGAACAAGGACGCATAACAGCGGTGACTCCTCCAGCTCGTTTGATAGAAAGATGTGATTGTCCCCCAGGCTATTCCAGTTTGTCCTGTGAGGTAAGCTGGCTCCCACTAACCTGCATTAGCTCAACTCACTTAACCAGCCAAATGGAAATACTTCCAGAACTATCTTTGCTGCAGTCAGGTTTACTTCTTCATGCATACCCGTAAACTATTCTTTTTTTTTTTTTTTTTTACTTTCCACTCACAGCGTGAGACACGGTAAGATCAGGGTGGTGTTATTGTTACATAGAAACAGGAATCACATGTGGAGGGAAATATTTGATGAAAATTAAGATTTGTAAAACCACGGAATAGTCAGGAAACAAGAATGTTTTTATAAGGCACATTTAGTATATCTGATCTATTTTCTTGGCATCTCTTCTACATGGCTAAAGACATTTTTTAAGCTGCAGTGATTATGAGACAGGATTACGTTGGGCTTGGAAAAACTGTTTTTATGTAGAACGTGACAAAACTTAGGCACTGAATAGCAGACTGTTCCTTTTCACATAGGCTTCTCAGTAGGACATATACTGTTCCAATAGTGACACTATCATTCAGTCATTATATTTCTAAAATTGCCTATTTTACTCTCTGGGATTTTCCTTTGATTATCTTTAGAGTTGGCCTATTTTCTAGATCTTTATCCTCTGGAAGTCTATTTCATTTTTGTGAATATTAAATATTCATAGGAAGAGTATAATGTGGGAAGAGGTGGAATGGATGAGAAACTGGCCTGGGTTTGAATCTCGACGTCACCATATACTTGGACTGAGACCTTGCACCATTTACTAGTCCCCTTTAATCTTCGCCTGGTAAATCCCTAAGCCCCTCACTAACTGCCTCCACACTCACCCTCTCCTGCCTCCCCACAGTGCAACCAGCGAAAGCTGGCATGAGAGGGCTGTTCCAGACCTGCTCAGGCCCTACAGCCCACATTCCCCCCTGGGGAGGGAGGCAGATTGGTTGGTGCCCACAGCGTACCTCGTTGGATATTTTTAATATCTGAGCCTCCTGTGAAGGTGAAATGAGCTAAGAACCTAAAGTATTTCTTACACTACCTGGCAGTAGTCAACGTGGGTTGATGCTAATAGTATTATTATGGAATAATTCATTGTATGTCCACATACTGGTTTCTTTGAAAAAACTTCATGCATCTTTTGTAAATAGGATTTGAGAAATCCTAAAGCAGGTGATGGCACCAGGTCAAAACTAAAGTAACTTAAAAATAACGAATATAAACATCTTGAGATGTAGCCTATTATAATGAAAAGGGGTTTGGTCTCAGTGAATCCTCCCTAGTTTCACCACTTGGACAGGACATTTGCTTGCCTGTTGCTGGACCTGAGGATTTTTACCTATAGAATTATCATGAGGATTGATTTAAATGAAAATATGCATGTGAAAGCCCTATTGTAAACTGCAGTGTCATTCAACTTAATTACCATTATATAAATTCCACATTGTTCAGAGAAGAATTTCATAAGAATAACTGCAAATATCTGTGAAACATCCTTAGAATAATAGCTTTGCGATCATTTTGAAAGACAATAGTCATATGAATGTGTCTATTTTGATCATAAATAATCAAATAATACACCTCATTATTAAATCATAACTCCTACATAGACATATATGCACTTGTACACATACCAGTAAGTATATGTATTGTACTTATATGCACAACCAACCAAAATACACATATGCACACACAGTGTAGTTGTGAACAGTGAGACAGTGAATGTGGCACATATAAAACATGCTACCTTTCCAATGAGCATAAAAGATTCAAAGATACAAGACAGAAAGAACTTGAGACTTTTCTAGAATTTTGTCCTAAGAAATGTTTGATTATAACATTACTATGTGACTTTGGTCAATTCTTTAATTGCTATAGGAGTTGTTACATAGTTATCCAATCTATAAAAGAACACATTGGGTTTTAAAGTTGTAGAATTCTCTGATTCTGCAATATGATTTTGCTATAAAAAGTATGGAGCAAGTAGGCAAGATTGACCTTTACTTGTCCTGAAGAGAAAGCTACTACAGCTTTATTTTTTCTGCATTTATTTAAAATAATGCTGTTCACTTACAAATAAAAATGCTAGTAGAGTAGCAAATTATTTTAATTCATTCTACCTTCCACTCCAGATTTTAAATGTTAAAAATTCTTCTTCTTGGGGCACCTGGGTGGCTCAGTCGGTTAAGCATCCGACTTCGGCTCAGGTCATGATCTCACAGTTTGTGAGTTCAAGCCCCACATCAGGCTCTGTGCTGACAGCTCAGAGCCTGGAGCCTGTTTCGGATTCTGTGTCTCCCTCTCTCTCTGACCCTCCCCGTTCATGCTCTGTCTCTCCCTGTCTCAAAAATAAATAATCATTAAAAAAAATTTTTTTTAATTCTTCTTCTTGTTATTGGTAGTCTTTTTAAATAGCATATTCTAAAACATACTTTCCCATTAATCTTAGCAATTTTCCAGCATTATATGAAAATATTTATTAGCACAAATAAGGAAAATGATAAATGAAAAAGATTAAGAAAACTAGGAACACATACAAACTAGCATCTTCGTTGGGCTTCACCTATGTCCTGTGAATTTCACTTAAGCTCCTATTTACAGACAATAATTACAGTAATACCTTAGTATTGAGATTATGGGGATAAAGGCCTATCTCTCATAATAAGGTGCCCGAGGTGTTCTCCACATCCCATTGCCTCTAATCCATTATACATCTTATTTATAATTCATCTTGATTCTAAAGTGTAATTACCCAAGCATAAAATCCAATCATCAAAGCAAGAGCTAAGGACAGTTTTGAAATAGTACTTCCCATTCCAGTAACATATGCTTTGGGTCATGAATACACAAAGCAATTCCTTTACAATATTTTTGCCAAATGTATGGTATTCTAGAGACATTCACATTTACAAGCTATTCATTTCATGTTTTTACCCAAAATGTGGTTGCAAATAAATAAAATAAAGTGTTAGTTACTGCTGAAAATATAGCCAATTGCGAAGACACTTCGCCTTTATCTGTTACTTGTAGTCTTATGATGCTACAGCCCTGTTCATTGAAAATGTTAGTTCTAGACATACCTACTTACTACAATTTATGATTTGAAGTAAAAGACCAGATTACCTTTAGAAGTGAAGACCCAATTTCCTTACCACATTTGTTGATGTGACAGCTATTGGCTTTACTATCTTTATTGAAGCTGTTTCTCACCATTGTCTCAGTTAATATTATTGCCCAACTGACCAAAACAGACCTAAACTCAGGTTAGGTTATATGCAGAAATGGAAAATAGTCAGCATTGAGTATGTGGTTCTCTGCAAGAAGACCATGGTAATCAAATATTTTCAGATGATCTCTGGATCATATGTTGTTCATTTCAGCATCTATCTCCTCACTCTCATGGTAAAATAAGGCTTCTGGCTCACAGTTGAATGGCTGGTGTCCACTGAGTCACCATTCAGAAGTTGTTACTTTGGCTACTAAAAATAATTTTTTAAATCCCCCCAAAATATATACCTATTATCAACTCACAAAACTCAAGACAAAATAGTGAAAATAGACTTTTCTTCTTCTATACGCACATCTCTTGGGATGCCCTGCACCACTTTTGTTGTATGTGGAAGATCCAAAGACTGTTTTCATGTGCATACAGTTATTGAGGAATATGGTATGGGTAAGTGGTATACACTGATATTCTGTGATCCGATGCGGTGTAGAATAATTACTGTTGTTTTTATTTTTAGTCTGTCTTCAATGACTATGTTTAACAAATTATCTGGAATACAGGCATCTATGTTGATATAGTATATGTCAAGCACTAAACATACATCATCTTATTTAATCCTCCCGACAACCTTATAAAAGAAAAAAAAAAAAACTTACCATTTACTGGATGGATCCTGTACAATACCAAGCACATTTCCTGGTATACCTACATCAACATTGAGTATGTATTGTGATCCCCATTTTGTGGATGGGAAAATGGAAGCCCAGCCCAGAATCACACAGCTAGAAAGCAGCAAAACTGTGATTTGAGCCTGGATAAGTCTGTTTCAAAAAACCTAGATGCACTTGCATACTCAACTAGGATGTTATCCAGATCCTTACGTTTGAGGTGAGGAAACTGCAACCACAGTGTTCAAAACCTGCGTGAAATTATGTGTAGTAAGCGGTGAACAAGAATTAAACTAAGGACTGCCTGGTTGCAAAACCCATCTAAGACAGAAGATAGTGTTTCCACTGGCAACAGCACAAGTGTCTGTTTTTCTTGTTAAAGTCTGAGGAGAGAGATGGGGATGTTGTGTAACCCTGCACCTGGAGATTCTCTGTTCTCTTTGTCTTCATTTCCTTGTTTCCTTCCTCCCACGTTTTTGTGCAAATGTGATTCATACATTTTGATGAGATGCCATATTATAAAAATAAAAATGGAAGGACAGCAGAAGATGATTGAGCTATGAATAATTTTTGCACATGGAAAGAAGGCTTTGGAAAAGTTTGAGTTAGAAAGAAGGAGATACTATTAGGACAGTGTTTACTTATTTGCTTTTTTAAAAATTCTCCATTTTGTTTCAGAAAGGATTTTAGACAGGACTTGAAAAAGTAGCTATTATCTTTCCTCTTTTGTTCTGACTCAAGCATAATCATTCTTATGAATTTTACCCCCGTTCACTGAGAAGAGAAAATATCTGATATGGAAAAACTCCCTCAAAAATATCAAAAAGTGGAAAGAATAAATACAAAAAAAAAATCCAAGAAAGGAGGGGACTATGATGGAATAAATAATATCCAGTTCCTTGAAAAAGTGTTCTAAGTTTCTAACTCTTGCATAGTCTCTTTTGCTTTGCTAACTCTTAGAAATTTAATCTGTCAGGACATAAAATTTGTCTCAAGTGTTAGCACCGAAAGAAAAATCAGAAATCATCTGAGTTAATACACCTGCTCATTTGTGGGAGGGGGAAAGCATGTCTCAGTGACACCAGGCGACTTGCCTGTATTCCTCAGACAAAACTATCATGTAAAATTAAGGCTTTCATAGTCATCTGTGCCACAGTGCCAGAGTCTGAACGCCTTTAAAAGGCAAACATTAGCAGCAGAGAATGACGATCACATCAATGATTCTCAATTCTGGCTGCTTATTAGACCCAGTTCGGAGTTTTAAACCCTGGCCCTACTCTCCACCAATCAAATTAAATAAGAACTTCTGGAGGTGGAGCCAGGTGTCAGTATATAAAACTCCTCAGATGATTCTATGTGCAGCCAGGATTGGAAACCACAAAGGTCGGCCTAGGAGGTTCAACACAGAGCTCCACTTGGAGCACAGGCTTAAACTCCTACTATGGGTGGTTTTCCTTTTCGTCCTGCTATGTTTCCTGGGAAGAGCCATAGTAACAGGAGAAACTGGGTGTGTGTTATGGTAAACTTCACCTGTGGTGCTCACCTTCAGCTTTCAGTTTATACCACTGAATTTCATATAATTCCTCAATGAAAACTCCTGTTTCTGAATTTTATTCTTCCTCTGAGATTGCTTTTAAACTTTTCTTTGAGGTCTAAAGTGGAGCTAGGAGATCTCAATTTGTGTGATTTTCACACTGACACACACACCACTTACACCCTAAGCAAATATGCCAGTAAAATAACAATAATTATATAGGTGTCCAAGGGTGAAATTCATGTAAAGAAAATCCAGTTTTATTCTATAGTCCACATAGGAAAGAACTGGAACAACTCATGCTGTGAAATATTTTTCAATACACCTTGACTTGTTTCTTCAGTTTCTTAAATGAATTACTCAGCCATAATTCCTAGACTTTATTTGGTAATAATGGCAATATGAACCTTGATTTTAAATAATATGAATAAAGACAATGCATTATATTTAAATTTTAAAATGTAATATGTATTAAAATATATTATTAAGTCCACCACAAGACAAACAAGACTCAAAATATTTTGAATACTGTTCCCGATTTTCTTTACTGGATTGCTCGAAGCTGGGACATTATTTAATCTTCTTGGAATTTCTTATAGGCTGGGATAAAAGCAAAGAGATTCTTAATTAAATGCTTAATGGAGGTACTTTTGCTGTATCCAAATCAAAATAAGCAAGGAGAGTGCTGACTATTGATCTTTTTCTTTTTCCAAGGAAGCTTTTTGTATATTCCACTCTGGATGACCTAGTCCAGAATCAAAAGAATGCAGAGGCATTAGAGAGTCCTTCATGCATATTTTTTTCCTGCTTATTCAGCAATCACTTTTCTTTCATCAATGGGAACAAGATATCCTGTGACGAAAAAAATCATACATAGCCAAGGTGGTAAAACA
Organism: Panthera uncia; assembly: GCF_023721935.1. NCBI lineage: Eukaryota > Metazoa > Chordata > Mammalia > Carnivora > Felidae > Panthera > Panthera uncia. The sequence goes on from NW_026057580.1 coordinate 85,243,692, forward strand.
GTCTCTTTATAACCTTCACTGGGATCTGAAAAACCAACTCTTACCTTTTACTCCTAAATCAAACAACATCTGATAAATGCAGTAGCTTTGCATACCAAGAGGACTGAGTCTGGAACACAAGACTGTTCTCATTACCTCTTCAGAGCTGTGGGCTTCCTTCCAGAAAGCCAGAGATGTTTTTGAGACATTTGCATAATAAACCCGAATGAAGATAGAAGTCTTGATTTTGCATATGTCAGCTTTGCTAGCAGTTTTCTGTTTGCTCTCAGATTTTTATTGCAAAATGAAAAAAAAATGGATCAGGGAAAGATAAATTTTATTGGTGGCCTAATATTCCCAAGACAGGAGAATTTTGAATTTCTTGCTTTTATCGTCTTTAAATTATATCGATATAAATAATGCAACCATGACACTTTTCTATTTAATATTTCCCTGAGTCTCATTGGACATTTGCTAGTTATCCATCAGGCACAGCAGAAGCAGATTTTAGGTTGTCAAAGACATTGGAATTCTCTCTTTAGTCCAAATGACAATTTTATTTAAAAATAAACCTATTTTTCAAAAAAAATAAAAAACAAAAAATAACTACTTGAAGTTGTTTCAGACTGAGTGGTATATGCAAATGACAGCTTTCCTTTCCGAGGTCTGATGTCTCGGATGCTCCCGGTACACTTGAAGGACCACACAAAAGTAGATATTAGGAATCAAAACTGGCACTTGTGTTTATAAGTGATGTTGCCTTTAATGCAGGGAGGGGAAAAGTAGTCCTTTTTAACCACTGAAGAACCCAAGTATTGCTAAACGAAGATTTATAACTTGGCTGCCCTAATTGGTTTCCTTTTCTTTCAGACATGCATGCCAGGATTTTATCGACTACGGTCTGAGCCAGGCAGCCACACTCCTAGACCAACCCTGGGTACCTGCGTTCCATGTCAGTGTAATGGACACAGCAGCCTATGTGACCCTGAAACTTCTATATGCCAGGTATTTACCTGAGCCTTCCGTGAAGAAGGCCCATGTGCTCATTTATCTTTACACATGCTCAGATACCATGTGCAGAGGCGAGAGAAATTGCAGGGAACGTAATTGTGTATGTGTGTGAAATAAAACATGCAGGAAAAAAAAAACATTTACCCATATTATGCATTTTTTAAAGTAATTAAAAATTGATAATTGGAAAAGCCACTGCTCTTGTCGAGAAATAAAATACCAACAGCATTTTAGAAGAACACCTGGGAGCACTACTATTTATTTAAAAATACACGAGGACTTTTTTTCTGATTACACCCGCAAATAAACTTATTAAAATTTGGAAAGATAAAAAATATTTTAAAAAGATAAAAATCATCTAAGATTTAACATAAACATTTAAACTTTTAGGTATTTTCTACCATTTTTATGCATGCATTTACAAATAAGATTTATATAGTACCACGTGTGCCATTTTATGTTCTGCTTTTTAAATGTAGCTATTTTGAGCATGTTGTGTTGCTGGATGTTCCTTGAAATCTTTAGTCTTGATTGGATATCCCATAATTTAACCATTTTCCTTAGAATTCCAGCTACTCGTTGTTGTTGTTGTTATTGTTGTTGTTGTTGCTGTTGTCCTGTTCATGCTAACACCCTGCTCTCTACCATTGCCATCTACCTTGGAACAATGAGGACTCAAGAAATTCAAGTTTGCCGTGTCACCACTTAGAGTTCCCCAGACTCTAATCCTCACACAGCTCTCTGGACATCAGATTTGCTGAACCCATTTCCCACTTCTCATCTTTGGAAACCCCTTCAGTGAGCCTTCTGGAACTCAAGATCGGAACTCAGCAAAATCCCCCACATATTCTCCCTGTTCACTTAGTATTCTCTTCATTTAGCTCTCCCTGACATACTGCTCCTCCCACAGCGCCCCCAAGGAGTAACTATCGTTTTCTCTCACGCTTTTCATTTGCCTGAGCATGAAGGTAGGCAGGCGTCCTTGCTTCTCATGGCCACTTTCATATCATCCTCCTTTCTCCCTCATAACAACACCCAGCTATGAATCTCATGCCCCCATCTATTTGCCCACTACACCTGCTCGTTGATATTCTCTATTAATCCTCAGGTCACCCACCTCCTTCCTTGAAGATTTTTCCTCTGTATCATTGTTCTACCATTATTCCTAATAATTCTTGGTGATTTTAATGTCCATGAAATTAACTTTTCCATACCCTTAACTATGTTTCTTGTTCTTACTCCATGGTGCTAGTCTAGAACTTGTCATTAGGAGTAACTGCAGTGACTCCACAGTCTCAAGGTCAACTATACTCTTTTTGACTACCATCTCTTTACTCTCCAGTTCACTTTTTAATACATCGTCTTCAACCTTTTTAGTCTCACCATTGATGCTCACACCTATTCATTGTTCCTTACCTCTTTCATGCCCTCACTTTCTCAACCCAGCTTAATATTCAACATTCCATTGGTATCACTGCTTTGTAATGTTCATTTCTCGTGCTGCTCCTTTACTTATTTTCACTCCATGAATTCTAACACTGGGTAAATTCTACTCCTTCTAAGCTGAATGTGGCTGATGAAAAACAGACAAGTATGCTGTCTAATCTCACCATAAATTCATTATCACTCACTTCAAATGGACCCTTCGTGTTGCTCTGCAGTCGTGCCATTTTTCTTTAGTCCACTTCCCTTCCCACATTTCTGGATGCTTATCGCACACCTTCCCCTTCTCTTCAAGCCCTCAGCCCCCTCCCCCAACCCTTTTCCAGCCTCACTCTTAGTTGATAGTCATGCTCCTTATTATTTCATTGAGAGATTAGAAGCAGTCAGAAGAGAACTAACATGATCTTCCACTACCATTTGCACCCACTTTTTCTGCATCTGTGTGCAATTATCTGAGTCTTCCATCATTTTGGATGGACTTTTCTTATTTCTAGAAAAGACCAAGTCTGCACTTATGCTTTAAATCCCAGCCTTTTTTTTTTAAGCTTATTTATTTATTCTGAGAGAAAGAGAGTATGAGTGGAGGAGGGGGAGAGAGAGAGAGGGAGAAAGAGAATCCCAAGCAGACTCCACACTATCAGCCCAGAGCCGGATGTGGGCCTTGAACTCGCAAACCTTGAGATCATGACCTGAGCCGAAATCAAGAGTCGGCGGCGTAACAGGCTGAGCCACCAAGGTTCCCCTGATCCCAGCCCTTTCTCCTGCTCACGGGCATTACTCCACCCATCCCTGTTTCTCCCTCCCTCTTGTATCATCACTTTTTGGTTCTTCTTCTCTCTTCCAAATAATAATAATAATAATAATAATAATAATAATAACAAAAATAAAAACAAATTCTCTTGCCTTCACTTTCCCTCTTGACTTCTACCACTTCATTCCTCTCCTATACAGTGAAGAGCTATTTATACTCTCTCCACAATTTCTCTCCCACCATTCTCTCTTGAATTACTAAAATCAGGCTTTTACCTCTACCAGCATACTGAACCCTGCGACTAGTGTTCATCTATCAGTCTTCATCTTTCTTGATTGCTCAGCAGCATTTGCTACTCTGAGTTATCCATTCATCTTAAAAGTTTTGTTCAGTTTGCTTCCTTGGACATGCTGTTCCAGGGATTTCCAACCCGGGTGACCACGCCTTCTGTCTTCTTGGCTATGTTTAGCTCCTTACCTGAGATCTACACACTGGGGTTCCCATAGTCCTTGGAACAGTTTGCTTCTCTAACTACACTCATTCTCCTGGTGATCTTATGCAGGCACATGTCTTTCAATACCTACACTGAGACACTATGATATTTACCATTGTTTCTATGATTCAATTTGAGATCCAACTCTAATATTTCTAGAACTTATTGTGGTATGAGGAGGTATCTTTCTCCAAATATATATTACTTTAAAGAAACAATTATTTATTAACATTTCCTTTTCTCTTTGATAAATTATGGTGTCCGAATACATATAAATTTGTTTTATCTATATTAAGATATGTTTGAAGGATCATCTATTCTGTTCTCTTTATCTTCTAGTTCTTATTACAGTATTCTGACTACCTTTATTTTATATTAAGTTATGGTACCTGGCAAAGCAAGGCCCTTTTTTTCTTCTTCTTTTCTAATTTCTTGACTGGATATAATTATATATTCTTCCAAAGGACAGAATTTGATTCACAATTTCAATCTCTTCACCAAAAAAACATTATTGGAATTTTTATTGGAATGGTATTAAATCTATGTGTAAAGAATTGCTGCCTTTACACTATTTAATTAGCTTCCCTCAACCCAGGAAAATAATACTCTTCTCTATTCAAAACATTTTGTGTCTCACAGTAAACTGTTTTTGTTATTATCTGTATAGGTTGTGCATTTCTCATATTAAACTTATTTCTATGTATCCTACACTTTTACTTCAATGGTGAACATTATATTTTTTTCTGTTTCAGTATATTTCCTAATTTGTTGTTACTGATAAACATTAACAGAATAGAGTTTTTACGTGTGTTTGATATCCAACCACTATTTTTTAGTTCTAGAAGTTTCTCAGTTGCTTCTTTCAATTATTTTTATATTTATAATATTATTTGCAAATAATTATAATTGTGATTATTCTTGCCAGAAGCTGTATCTAGTATAATAATTTTATGTTTTTGCATTAAGTCTTCTAAAAATGTTAAATACAAGGATAATCGGCTTCCTATCTTACTCCTAATTTTAATGTTAGTGTCTCAAGTCTTTGACGCCAAAGTATGACTCTGGTGGTTAGCTTAGGATAAATATTCTTTACCGTGTTGAGAAAACTTCTTTTCATTCCTGGCCTCTTAAAGATATCTTCTTTTAGTCAAGACAGGATATTAAAATTGGTCATATGCTTATTTGTGAGGAGTGAAGTAAAGGTAGAGATACATTTAAGATATGAGAATATATTTCTTTTTACCTTGAACTGAATGATGAACACTTTTATTGACTAGATGAATAACTGAATAATATTAACCATCCTTGAATTCCTGATATAATTACTATTTGTTCAGTCTGGTACTCTTTCACCAATCTGCTGGCCTGTAAAATTCAATAAATAATTTCAGGAGAGGGGATTAATTTATACATTCTTCAGTGAGAATTAAATGCATTTTTCTTTCTTATGCAATCTTCACTGGTATTTTTTAGCAAGGCTTTGTTTAATTCATATGATTAATTTAAAAACATTCATAAAGGATACAGTTTAATTTCATTGTTTTAGGATAAAAATTGTCGTCTTTAAATTGTCCTCTTTTGAGTAATTGGCTATTATAGCTTTTTTGTGCCACAAGTCTATTTTTTGAGATATCCCCAGATGAAGTGAAAAATAAATACATGTGCACATCAAATATGCACAGCTAGTATTAGTTACTATACTCTAAATTTTTATATTTTCCTCAGGGAACATACAACTTTTTTTTTTTTTTCAACGTTTTTTATTTATTTTTGGGACAGAGAGAGACAGAGCATGAACGGGGGAGGGGCAGAGAGAGAGGGAGACACAGAATCGGAAACAGGCTCCAGGCTCCGAGCCATCAGCCCAGAGCCTGACGCGGGGCTCGAACTCACAGACCGCGAGATCGTGACCTGGCTGAAGTCGGACGCTTAACCGACTGCGCCACCCAGGCGCCCCCATACAACTTTTGAATTTAGGCAACTTTGTTCATTTTTGAAATAGCCCCAGGAGGCAAATAGGAAATACCTATTATTACCCTGATGGTGTGACTGAGGAAACTTGAAGCATACTGATTTCTTTTCTGTGTGGATCTCAATTTAATATCAGCTCCATTACACAGAGCAATGCCCTCTACTTGGGTAGAGCGGTCATAAGCATGACTCTGGGGTCCGACTGCTTTGATTCCAATCCCGGCTTCATCGCTTGTAGGCTGTGGAAGCCCAGTCATTTTATCTCATGCTAACAGGGTCTTAGTCTCCTCATTTACAAAATGAAGATAATAGTAGTACCTACTCATAGAGCTTTTGTAAGGGTTCGATGAAATACATTATAAAGGGTTTAGAACACTACTTACTTAGTACATGATAAGCTCCATAGAAGTGATAGCGATGATGATGTTGATAAAGGTAATAATTACCATACATGTTATCCACTGTTTAGAGTCTAAGAATCAATGAGATGATAATTAATCAAAACATGTAAACATCATTATCTCTAGCACTATGCTAGATTTCCTCACTTTTATTTTCTTTATATCTTTCTTTAAAAAAGAACAAAAACACTATAGAAAGCTTTACAGTCTAAGCATTTCAACTTTTAATAAAACCCACATCACCTTGCAACTATTCTCTTCGTAATTCCTAATGATACTTACCAGAAAGCTATTGCTCTACTTTAGACATTAATATATCCTACACAGAGACATGTTGCTACCAATAGCTCAGTGACTATTGTCCCTTAAATGAAAATTTTCTTCAAAATGGAAGGACAAAACCTATATGATATTGAACCCCAAGCCCAGGGGGAAGAGGAGGTGAGTGAACAAACACTAATCAGTACACGCACCTACACACACAGACACTCTTAAGTAGGTAAGTAGATAGGTAGGTAGGTTGATAGAGTTGGAACATAGATAGATAGATGATAGATAGATAGATAGATAGATAGATAGATGGATGATAGAAAGATAAATGACAGAGTTTTCAACTTTATATAACACACACATCACTATCTATATCTTTACCTGTATCTATATCTATATCTATCTATACATTTTTATATCATCACTACACCCCACCCCCAGTCAGTATTACTTTTCCATTTTTTTAAAGGGAATAGTGAATTCTCAGCTAGCTCAAATAACTTTATCAACACCAAATAATTTGTGGAAATATTATTTTCACTCTATCATTATTCTTATTTTAAAATGAAAAGAAAAAACAGAAATCTCCGTTATTGATCTGCTTCGTTGTCTGAAACCACCAGAATCTGTGATTAACCAATTAACCTTATATTTTGTAAACAGACTTATAACACAAATCTACTGCATTTAAGGTGTTTTGTAAACCTTATTTTATTGAATTTATCTAACAATATTACCAACGTAGAATTGTTAGCATTTTTTTTACAACTCTAAATTAACACTTAGAAAATTTAAGTAACCTACAGAGCATTGGATAAAATGTATTAGAATCAGTTTCCAAATATACTACAAAATGCTACCTACAGACTGTGAGAGAGAGTAAACACACTGTTATCTGATTAAATGAGTTTCACTTTGAAGGCCCAGGTGAATTATAAGCTAGAATACTGATAGAATCTGCGGATATGATTAAAAGCCATGTATGAAAAATATTTGCAAAATCATGAAAATATGAAATTTGCCATAGTATGGAAAGCAGTGAATTGTCACTCCTGGTTTGTAAAGGAAAGTAAAATGTATCAAACATTGATTTTGATCTCCAGTAAAACTTAAGGATTTCTTACTTAACTGTCAAGTATAGAAAAAATAAACAGTGCTCATTAGAAATCAGTATAATTTCACTCAAAATAACATATCAGAATAACTGCTATGGTTACTATATGTATAATATCTGAGACCTTTCCTGAATACCATTACAATATCAAATTTTTCAGAAAGTGTGATACATCATATCTGAAAATCAGCAAAAATAATGACAGTACCATATATCCGACCTTGAAGACTGGTCTCTGTAGATAGATTTTTTTCACATTTATTCTTACAGTAAGCTTATGAGGTAGATAGAATTGTTTCTCCTTTTAAAGTTGATGAACTAATGCTGACAGAAATTAAATACTTTGATTAAATCATAAGCTAGTAAAGGCTAGCTTTATGATCCCAACTGTAGTTTGTTTAAATAGGCATTTGACAGAATGTTTCATGATGTTTTTACAAACAAACTTGAAAATATAGGCTCAATGGTAATCAGTTAACAAGTTTTATGGGTGTGGTTGCTGAACTGTGTGCTATAGGTTCTAGGTTCATGCGTCCAATGATGGGATCTAGGCTTTCACCCCGTCCTGTTTGAAATTGTTATCAGTGATCCAGATGAGATCTATCAAATAGATGACATAAAGCTGGAAGTGTTATCTAATGTATCAGATGGTGGTCAAGAAGCTAAAAGAGCTTGACAGGTGGAAGTATGAGTGACAGTTAACAAGATGAAATTAATATAAAAGTTTTGAACTTAGACTCATTTCTTTTTTCATTCTTGTGGCATTTGGTAAACATTCCAATGTGAAGGTATTGTGGTAGGTGATGAAAAGATATCAAGGTGGGGAGCGCATGGATGGGCCTTGCCCTCTAGGAGCTTATATTCTAGTGTTTAAGAGCAGAGGAAATGACACAGCACAGCAATGCCTATGAAATAGGGCAACGCATAATATCACTCTTGAGAATATAATTAACCTCTTATTAGCCATCTAATATAGAAAATTTTCCTAAAGATTAATGTCTATACAAGAGAAAAATTATGTCCACTGTTTCAAAGCAGACAGAAGAGTCATATGAAATGTCTATGTCGAAAAGTTTCAAAAACAGCATCATGATTTATGTGTTGTTTTTGTGGACCTAACCAGAACATTTGATTTTATCAACCAAGTTTAGTATGTCAGCAACCCTGTGAAGGATTGACTGTCCAGAGAAGGTAAAGATATTTTCTTGATCTGTATACAGAGTTGTAGGTATAATAGCAGCAACTATATTTTTGAATCTCTGTATTTCTAACAATGATCAACATTATCTGTGTTTTGAGCCAATTATTAATGTTATATTAGGTTACATAAAATAATTCAGTATGTAGTCAGTTTATTTTTACAAAAGCAAAGTGTGGATAATTGTTCAAGATCCTATGTATTTTGTGGCACATGTTTATTTCAACAACCGTAAAATATGTTCTTAAAACATTCCCCCAGTTAATTCTTATTTACCATTTGACACCTTGCTGAATGATTTAGACTGTAATTGATAGATAATTATTTTATCTTCAAACCATTTTCTCTTTCCGTGCTGCTCTTAAAAATGGAATGGATAGTTTATTGTTAAATTGCTGGTTTCTTTGAATGGCTGAATAGAAGACGATCATGGTAGTTTTCCAACAAATCCTAATACAAAATATGCGACAAAGCATCTAGCTCTGCTAACCACATTTCTATGAAGTCATCAGGCTTGAAACTTGGCCTTTTTCATCAAGGAGACTGGCCAGTTTCATCTATACTTCCTATAATGTGCACTCATTCATGCAGTCATTCAAAATAGTCATCAAATGTCTACCATGTTTTAATCATTGTGTTGAACTAGAAGGAGCAGTCAGCCCTGACTTCAGACATAAGGGAATGTTTATCAGAGAAAGCAACATTTAAAATGAGAGCTGAAATGAATGGTTGCTAGCCAGGTGAGAAGATGGAAAAACATTCCTTAACAAGGGATTTGCATATAAGAAGTCCCAAAGGAAAGAGAGAGCATGGCATAATTTGAGAATTTCAGATGGTCCTAAATGATTTTAGCATAGCATACAAAGGTTGCAGTGGCTGGAGGTAGGGCTGGAGGTAAACAGATGGTAAAGGTCTTTCTTGCCACGATAGAGAGTTTTAAATTCATCCTGAGGATAATGGAGAACTAACAGAGGCTTTCCAGCAAGGGAATGGCATGGATTGATAAATTCTGTAGGATGACCACTCTGATTGCGGTGTGGGGTAATCACTGGGTAAAAAAATTTAGAAGCAGTATCTTTAGCTAAATTCCGTCCTAGTAAACCAGGTAAAAGATGAGAGCAGCCAAATAAAAATAGTAGCAACAAGGAAGTAAAGAAGCAGAGAGTAATAGAATCATGGAACATGATGATCAAACAGGCTCTCTGGAATGAGAGAGGCCTCTAGATTCCTGGCCTGGGTAATTAAGCAGATGATCGTGACTCCAGATGAAATGGGCAATTAGCCCGTTTAAAGAGAGATGAGCTTAATTTTTGACATTCAAATTGAAGGTGCTTTTGTGTTATGTAATAAGATCTATCCAGGGAACATTTGGAAATGTAAACCCAAAATTCATTAGAGATATCTTTCTAGGCTGAATATATACAATTTAAAGGTTTTGGCAAAGAGATGATAACTAAAGTCATAGTAATGGATGAAATCACCAAGGTAGAATGTGTAGGGAAAAGAAGACAAAAGAGAGATGAGAATCTTTAGAATCAAGGACCAATCTTATTAAACAGAAAGGGAAAAAAAGTCCATGAAACAGTAGCCGTAGAGTTAGGAGAAAAACCAGCAGACTAGACCATTAAAGAAACCATAGAAAGAGAATAGTTCAAAGAGTGGCCAGAAATATTAGCTGCTGCAGAAAATTCATGTATCATGAGGACCTATTATTGTCAGTAAATTTTGACTTATCAGCAAAAATCTTATGAGTGAGCCTGGAGTTACAATAATCAGAATTTTTTTTTAATCAGGGAGAGTTAAAGAGGATAAGGAAATAGAAATCAGGAATGGAAACAATGCTTTTAAAATGTATAGGGGTGCCTGGGTGGCTCAGTTGGTCAAGCCTCTGACTCTTGGTTTCAGCTCAGGTCATAGTCTCACAAGTCATGGGTTTGAGCCCTGCCATCAGGCTCTGTGCTGACAGTATGGAGACTGCTTGGGATTCTCTCTCTCTCCCTCTCTGTCTGTCTCTGTCTCTCTGCCCCTCCCCCACTTGCACTTGGACTCTCTCTCTCTCACTCTCAAAATACATAAATAAACTTTAAATAAATACAATAAAATGCTTATCAGAGATAGTCTCTAGCCTCCAAAGACTAGAGGCCCCAGAGATATTTTTGAGCTAGGAAAGTCTTGGAACAACATCAAATGCTAATGAGAAAAATGAGCAAAAAAAAAAAAAAAAGAAAAAAAGAAAAAAGAAAAAGAAAAAAATGCAGAGGCTGGAAAAAACAGAAGGCAGGAAAGTAAGAAATCCAGTTTAGGATGAGAGTAGCTTTAGACAAAGGACAAAACACTACTTCCCATGGACAGCAATAAATTTTAAAGGGATGGAAAGTAGTACAGGACTGATGCCAAGTCTTTCACAGGAAGCTGAGAGAACACTCAAGTGAGTTCCTTTTCTCTGAAAATCTGGAGTTATCATCTTCTGAGAGGTGGAGAATTGGAGTATTTGAGATTCGTATCCTATTATGTAAGAAACTGGACCCATTTTACATTGTTATTAAATGCATCTATAAGTGGCATAATGTGTTTTCAAATGTAACCCCCAGCTGTAACAACCAAAACAAACAATGGCCTAAAATTCATCATGGTGACATTGTGATTTCACCCTAGGGAATAGCAGAAACTCTGAAAAAAAGAGTCTATAGAAGTTCTAAAAAAGTTTTCCATGGCAATGTCTATAGAGGAAGTGACTTCAATTACTGTTTCTTGTAAGTGACCACACATACCATACCAAATATTTTCTGGTCATTAGAAGACACATGAAAAATAAATATGTGCTTCTTGATTGACTGAATAGAGCCAAGAGCCAAGCATATGAGATCTCGGCCAAGTTCAATATGGAGCCCACAGGTGTCTCTGTGACTCCAGCTAAGTTGGTCAGATCAGTTCACTAACATATACAGCTGTTACTGACCATTTTTGCTTCTCAACTTTTATTTTGATATTGTTTGTAAGACATCATTCTTCTGGTCAAGCTAAAATGCAGCTCCTTATTCCTCCTATTTTCTCCTTTTTCTCAACTCCCGAAGTCAAATATCACGTTTCCACTAAACAGCATTCAATATTGCATTCCTGCTGCCATGTTTCTTATTTGCCACTTTTAAATTATCTTCCCAAAGTAGAAATAAATTAGTATAGGTTTGGATGTTATTTTACCTTTTTCCCTCACTTGATTTCTCTCAGTGCCTGGGATGTAGCTCTTTCTAAGTCCTTATTGCATGAATGATTGCAGTGCGTTAAATAATTCTACTTTATGAGAATTTTAATTACAAAGCTGCATACTATTCTGAAACTATTCTCATTTCCTTATGGAAATGTCTTAAAGCATATTACTCGAATGCCTCTTATTATGCAAGCATGAAAAATAAAATATTGACCTGAGATTCCTGGTTTCAGATTGGGTCCTCCCTATTTATAAAGAATTATTAACATTTGGCAAGAATTAGATGAATAACATTCTTAGGAGAGTAACTAGGCTGACCTTTTTTCTTTAATTTTTTTTCTATTGTTGCATCTTAAGGCATTTATGCTTTCTACCTTGGTTTAGTTTTAGAAAGTCCACTGACAGGCATGCGCCAAGTTCCCAGGATTTTTAGTACTTTTCTAGCACCTTGTAGAGAAGACACATAAATGGCCAGATGATATAATAAATTTTAGAAATTTGTGAGGTATGTTCCCCAGATTATAATAAGAGAAAAATTTTTTTCCAGAGATTGATGTAGGAAAAAGAGAGAAGAAATTCTTATTGTCAGTATAGCTACAACAGCCTGATACTAGTTTCTCTTACGAAAGAACATCTTTAAAAATATATATATTAAGGAGGCACCTGGGTGGCTCAGTCGGTTAAGCGTCCAGCTTCAGCTCTGGTCATGATCTTGAGGTCCGTGAGTTTGAGCCCTGTGTCAGGCTCTGTGCTAACAGCTCAGAGCCTGGAGCCTGCTTTAGATTCTATGTCTCCCTCTCTGTCTTCCCCTCCCCTGTTCATGCTCTGTCTCTCTCTGTCTCTCAAAAATGAATAAATGTTAAAAAAATTAAATATATATATATATATATATATATACACACATATACACACCCACACATATATCAAGAACTCTTTCAATGGTGTGTGTGTGTGTGTGTGTGTGTGTGTGTGTTCACAAGAGCATATGTATTCATAGGTGGGGAGCTGTATGGTAAATTACATTCTACTCTCATTAAATGAAAAACAAACTTTCCCCTTTCCTTTGCAGAATTGTCAACATCACACTGCTGGTGACTTCTGTGAACGATGTACTCTTGGATATTATGGAATTGTCAGGGGATTGCCAAATGACTGTCAGCAATGTGCTTGCCCTCTGATTTCTTCCAGCAACAAGTAAGATTGAGAAACATTACCAGATTTCCCAATCAGTAGCACCATCTGTGTGGCAAACGGGCTTTCTATGATTTCAATTTTTTTTCCATGTAGACAAAATCTCAGTTTAAGATAGAGAATATTTGGGAGGTACCTGGGTGGTTCAGTCGGTTGAGTGTCTAACTTCAGCTCAGGTCATGACCTTATGGTTCGTGAGTTTGAGCCCTGCATCAGGCTCTGTGCTGACAGTTCAGAGCCTGGAGCCTGCTTCAGAATCTGGGTCTCCCTGTCTCTACTCCTCCCCTGCTCATGTGTGTGTTCTCTCTCTCCCTCTCTCTCTCTCTCTCTTTCTCAAAAAACTGAATATAACATTAAAAAAAATTTAAAGGAAGAGAATTTTTGCAAACAGTATAAAAACATGACAAAAGTGAGCACATAGTATTCCATCGTTTATTTTTCCATTAAAACCCTATCCCAAGTAAATATTACTTATTAATTAAAATATAAATACTAATACTGACATAAGTTATGTTAATGACATAAATGATACATGTAGACACATGCATAATTTTATACACTTTTATAAGGATCTTGTATTTGCATGTAGTTCTGCCATAAACTCAGCTATGAAGAAGTGTTTCACTGCAGATCATATCCCTTTTGTGACCCCTTCCACTCATTTTATGTGTTTAATTTGCAATTTGCAGAGAAGTATTAAGAAAATAATTGAAAAAAGTAGTTAAAGGAGGGTGACTTATTTTTATACTCCCAGAATCACAGCCCCTTTCTCTTAAGATGGTCTGAGCTTGGTACCATGGAAACATAGCCATAAGGGGAAACAAAAGCTAGAATATTTTATTTCAGTGCTGTCTGCACATTCTGCATTGGTTTATATATTGATGAAAATCCTTTTTGCAAAGGCTGTCTATATTTTCTGCTAAGTGATTTATAGATTTCAATCTCTACATGGTAGAGCAATGTTTTCTCTAAGAACTTGCTTTTGAAAAGAATGTATGGTGGTTTGTTTAGAATTAGAATCCTGGGCTCCTTATCTTGACTATAGAAGAACCACAAAGCAACTTAGATAAAGAGAGGATTGCCCCTGTGCTGACTCAGTTTTTTCTTCATCGTTGGCTTTATATACATTCTGAAACATTTTCAGGTAAATTGTCTCTCTTCTGCAAGCTCCTCTTTTTTTGTTTAAAAGAATTACAGGTCTTTAGTCAAATGTAAATTTTTAGGTGAGTAGGATATGGATAAGGATAAAACACATTCTTTTTGTTCACCCGAGCACCAATTGGTAGGTGTGTGAAAAATAATATTATTTCTATTTCCCTTTCCCTAATCTCCCTCTGACGACCAGATTTAAACAAAGAGAATGTTATTTATTTTATCGTTCATTAAAATGTGAGCCATTGGATTAGAAAAATTCAGTAATTAATTGATAACTTCTTTGATAACAATCAAGCATAACATGTGTTGAAAAGTCTCACAATAAAATGTGTGCCTTAAGAGAAGTCAAGTTAAATGTAAAGAGAATTCAAAGGCACAAGATACCACACTTGGTTTTGGAAGCTTCAAGAACATATTGGAAGAAGTAGTAGTATTTATAATAGGTCACAAATGGTGGATTGAGAGGTTTTTACTGGTGGAATTAGCAGGAGATTATATTAACAAAAGCTTAGAAAACAGAAAACAAAGACATGTTTAAGAACTAATAAGTAAGAGTTTGGAGCATGGAGTTCAAATAGAATTCATAACTGCAGATGAAAATGAGTGGGAGAATGGAGGCTATATTATAGAAATCCTTGAACACCAGGCTAAGAAATTACTATTCAATTTTCTATATAATGAGGAAACATTGCAGACTTTTAGTTAAAACAAACAAAAAAACGTTAATGCCATCAGCGCTACCCTTTAGAAAGCCTGTTATGAGAGAGCTAAGTAAAATGAATTGAAACAGGAGAAGAAAAAAAGTGAAGAGAGCGATTAATAAGCTACTGCACTAACTTAGCAAAAGATAACTAGAACCTGAAGGTAGGTAATCGTAACGAGAAGGGAAATGAGGGAATGGATGGGATCTTTGTTGAATGCAGTTACAGAACTGATAACTAATTAGATATGAGGGGTTCAGGCCAGGCAAGAGTTGAAGCCAAAGGTTTTGAGCCAGGTTGACCTCAAAAATGGTAGTGCAATTAACTGAAATAGGGAAACCAGGAGAGAGCTACTGCAGAGGAAAGACAATTTATGTTCCAAATAGGTTAACATTGATGTGAAAGATCTGTCCGAATGGAAATATGCAAATAGCTGCAGGAAATAGAAATACGAGAATTGGAAGGGCAGAGGGAAGAGATATGTTAATAACTGAATTAAAATTGGATAAGATTTCCCGGGGTTATGTGACCCAAGGGGGAGCATGTGGAATGAAGGAAAGACAGAATTACCTACATTAGAGAAACCAGAAGGGAAAGCAGAACCAAGACAGGGGGTGCCAGGGAGGCAAGAGAAGTAAGAGCACACTGCAGGGGGCGCCATGAGAGAGAAGAGAAGCAGCTCTCCATGGAGACTGAGTACGTATGGTAGCCACGAACCGTGAGGATCACCGAGGAGTTTTGACAATCCATGGTGGAAACAGATATTATGTTCCAAGGAGATCCGTGTATCTTTAGAAAATGTCAAGAAGGAAAAGAAAGAGTCCTATCTTGATGGGTTCACAGGATCAATAAAAAGGTGTGTTTTCATTGCTGTTCTCTGTGGTTTATGTAATTCAAGCATATTTTTATGGGAAGGATCTTACAAGAATCAGAAAGCTGAAGCAAAGTGGCTAGTTCAGTGACTGTCAAACTTTATTAATTGCAGCCACTGTAAGAAATCATTTTTTTTTTTTACATCAGACCTTGGGACACAAAAAACTTGTGTGTATATAATATATATTTATAAACATATATATCCTATAACTTTTCTCAGTTTTATTCTGCATTTTTAGAAGAAATTTTAGTCAAAACCCACTAACGTGATTTCGTGACCCACTAATATCACTACCTAAAGCTTGGAACGTTAATTAACAAAGCAAAGATCTGTGTATGGTAAGAAGGGAAGTGTTAAAATGCAAAGCAAAGAAACCAGCCAGGGCAAAGAAGAAAGGCACTTCTTCCTGAGATATAAAAGTAGATTCTGAAATATAGATGGAGGACTCTGAGACACCTCTCTTTAATGACCTCCAACTGTGCCCCAAAGAAAAGTAAAGGATGTGGCGTGGTGAGTGGTTACTAACTCACTTCCATGCATTGCATTAGTTTTTCAATATTTCTTACCAAAACAAATATGACAAACTGTCAACCATTGTGACAGTGCAGCGTTGCTGAGGGGTTTTTCACTGCCTGCTTAAGGAAAGGTCAGGTATTTTTTTCAACAGAGTAGAAGGAACTCTCTACCCTCTGCAATCTGACCACCTTTCCAGGTCAATGCCCTCTCCTCCCTTCTACAATGATGCTACATTTGAGTCCCTTGCTCTTTGCCAAACACACCAACAATTTTTGCCAGACAGAGAAAGAAAAAAGTGGTATTGTTTCATGTATAATATGTGGGATTTAAAAAAAGACAATAACTCCTAGAGTGTGGAACAGTGGTTACCAAGGGTTGGGAGGTGTGGGAGAGCTGGTAAAAGTATACGAACTTTCAGTTATAAGATAAATGAGATCTAAGGATCTAACATATAACATAGTAGTGATAGTTGGTAATACTTTATTGTATAATTGAAACTTGCCAAGTAAATAGAACCTGTGTTCTCACTGAAAAAAAAAGTAGATATGTGAGGTGATAGATGTATTAATTAATTTGTACATATATGTATATCCAATCATCACATGCACACTTTAATTACACTACAATTTTTTTTTTTATTTGCCAGTTATACTACAATAAAGCTGAACAAAACACAAGTAGATGTATAATGCAATATCAGACAGTGGAAGTGCTACCAGGGAAAATAAAGCAGCCTCATTGAATTGAGATACTTGCATGGTATTGAGACAGAAAAGGCTGGGGTCCCCTTTTCGATAGGGTGCTCAGTGAAGATCTTCATGAACAAATGAGGCTTGTGCAGAGACTTGAATGAAGTAATGGGGGGAGCCACATGACTCCCTGGAGGAAGAGAAGTCCAGCCAGAAGAAAAAGCAGATACACTGGCCTGGAGACTGGCCCATGCTTGTCAGACAGCAAGGATCCAGGGCAGCTGGAGCAGACTGACTAGTGTTAGGGGAAGGGTGACAAAGGATGAGTCAGGGAAGCTCCGGTAGCTAATGAAATGTCCTAATGGCTAAAAGTCTTCCAATGGCAAGAGGAAGCTTGGAACAGGGTAATGCAGTGATGTTAGCGACGGTAGCAGCAGTTTCAGGTAGAACGTGTGTGGAATGTGAAAGAAAGGAGGTAACATTGACTCCATGGTTTCTGGCAGAACAAATGGAAGCACAGAGTGACCATGGATGAGATGGGGGAGAATTACAGAAAGACCAGTGGTATTTTTTGGAGGGGAAAACTCAGCTTTAGATCTGTTAGTGTAGATGCAAAGGTTTTAAGATGGAATGAGACCATTTAGGGGAGAGAGGACAGGACAGGATAGAAGAAATCTGAAGACTGAACTGGGAGACCCATGAAGAGGTCAAGGACATGATGTATAGGAACCTGCAGCAGAGGAGACTGTTAAAGAACCAATGATGAACATAGAAAAAAGGAGAAGGGGGTGGTACCCGGGAAGCCAATTCATCTCTGTAGTATCCACAAGAACAACATAGACTGGCAAACTCTACATCTTAAAAACCCTAATGAGGCAAATTTGGAATTAGCAAACATAAGGAAATATAAAAGGTAGCCCCCAAGAAAAAAGCACAAGGATTTCAGAGTGACCCCGCAGACAGTGTGAGGATTGAGTGTAGATGAGGGAGTTGGGAGCAGAAAGAATAACTCTAACTTCCAGTAAGTTATGATTCCTACACCCTCCTTCATTAAGTCCTTACACATGATATAGGACTTCATTCAATCCACCATAGTATCATAACTCAAAAAAGTTTATATCAACTATTCAAGGAGAATTATAACATCCTTGCATAGTAATTGAGATAGATATATTACTGTAAATGAATATAATTTAATTATGTTGGCTCTCTAGAGTTTCACTTGAAATGTGTAAAAATTTGTTTCCAAGTATCTATCTATCGGTAGATAGATAGATGATAGATAGATAGATAGATAGATAGATAAGCAGTTTGAAATGTGACATAGGAGTGTGTGTGTGTGTGTGTGTGTGTGTGTGTGTATGTACAGATGCACTCAGCATCAAGCTTTAGCTTGAAGAGCTAAAAGCTTGCCAGAATGTGTCAATTACGTGTTTGTGGATCTATTTTGTGAAGGATAGAGTTTGTGAGTAGTAGATCAATTTGCTCACCTCTTTCGCAAAGGTTAGAGTTTATTACTCATTCATGTACTATTGATTCAGTGTGCTAGAAGATAGTTAAAATAGGGTCCAAATGGCACCTGACCAAAAGGAGTTGTGGCCCTGGTGTATACACCATCTATCTTTTTCAGCATAAACTTCTTTAGTGGACCAAGAAAAAGAATGGAGTTTGCAGCATTACCATTTTGTAACAAATATATATTTTTCCTTCTAAGTTTCCAGTGCACCATGCAGTGTTACCTAGTGGGAATCCTCGACTTATATTTGAAAGAAGTTTGTAACAACCTAAAATGTTAGCGCAGGTTAGTTTTCAAGTCTTGCTAAGTATTTCTTTTGTAGGGTAAGATGATCAGAAACTCTGATAGGCTGTGGTCTACCAGTCAGTAGTGAGAACAGGGCAAATTATATAAGACCTACTTAATAGAAAAGATCATAAAATTATCGGAAATTCTTACTCATTTTCATGTAGAGCACCTTCCCTTCTTACGTTAACTCACATTACTTTGTGTTTAAAATAAACTTAGTTTGAAATCCGTTTGTAAATTAGAAAAGGCACTCTTATTTTAAGTGAAATATTTATTCACACTTTGTGTTCAAAGGCTAGTGGCAATTTAGGTTGAGCTTTCAGAAAAAAAAATTACATGGTTTTAGGACCATTTTTTTTACTTGGAAAATATTCAGTAATATTCTATCAGACAAATGTGCACTAATTCTAGTCATACTTTTCTTTCAATTCATGAGAAATAGGACACTTTTGCTGGATGTTTAATATTTTTATGCTTGTCATAGAATTATTAAAATTTCAAAATGTTTACACAGTGCGAGGCACTGCAAATTCATTGAAAGCCAACCATACTTACTTGTTGACTATTATCGGCATTATTTAGTTGTGACATCCTACTTTTGCATAAAAATTTATATTATAAAATACAGCACTTATAACCACCCCAAGTTAAGTTTCACTCGTCTATATAATGGATAGAATTACTTAAATCTATAAAATAAAAGATTAAAGATTAAAAGATTTTTTACAATCTTTTTTTCCCCTTTCTGGTTCAGTTTCAGCCCTTCTTGTGTCATGGAAGGCCTCGATGATTACCGCTGCACAGCTTGCCCACAAGGATACGAAGGCCAGTACTGTGAACGGTACGAACTGTCATGAAACATAGAGATCATACAGTAACAGATCACAATAGAAAAGTATTCATTATTTTCATAACTTGTTTTCATTTTCCTTAGTAGTTCATACGCCTTCAAAACTATTTTTACTTTTATATCTATACGCTATCTCCGAAGAGAGTTGTTTATTTCCATCTTCGACTTTCTTAAAGTTTCCAAATTATTTCACAATTACATAGTTTAGGTTTTAGTGTATACATATCTACATAGCTATATTTAGTGTACATGTATATTTTGAGTGTGCACATATGTATATATGTGCATATTATCAGTAGTTAATAAAAAGCTAGTTACACATAATTCTCATCTTAATGCACTGGAAAATATTGGCTGAATCTATCTGTGTGCATGTCGCTGTTCTGAGCACTATGGTACTATACCACCAAGTATATACATAACTCAGAATGTAAATGTGTCAAGCATTCTTAATTTGAACACAAACAATAAAGTGTTTGTTATTTGGTGCTCCTTTCCAATGAGCAAACAATATTATTTAAATGCTTCCTCTCACCATATTTTTTTTCCAGGTAATTAACCTACAGTGTAATACTAGTTTTACGTATACAAATTAGTGATCCAGTACTTACATAACAACACCTGTTGCTCATCACAAGTGGCCTCCTTAATCCCCATCACCTATTTAACCCATCCCCTCACCAACCTCCCCTCTGGTTCACCATATTTTTTGTTTACAGAATCTGATAATGTATTTATGTATCTATTAAATTGAATACTGACTGTAATACAAATGGTAAATTAAGAAGCACAATTTCAGACTGTCTAGTTAGGTTGTAATTAGTACCTTCTGGGTCCATATTTTCCATAAGATCAGTATCCTGGATATTGAAGCATATCACTACCACTTTTAGTATGTTTTAGGTATTATCTCTAAAGTAACTAATATTAACTATATTATACACACATGATAGCTTTAGCATTAATTGATAACAATATAAAGTTTTTATCCATGGACATAGTCTAGCTTTACCAACTTAGCTAGGACCCGTTTTTCAGTATCAGAATAGCTTATGGTCTACTTACTTTACACTAAAATTGTGAAGATCAAATGTGTAGAGGATACTGTTGGTGCCCTGCCTACATGCCTACATGGAAACCTCATCTCCCATAAGAGGGGCAAAAATGATTGAGAATTTACCCCACGTTCCTCCAATGTGGGAGTACAAAAGTCCACATGCTTATGCTTATGCTTATAATTACTCCAGGCTTTCCATGGTATTAGGCTAAGACTGGGACATCACCTGAAATCATACCATTGTTTCCTTTCTTTTCCATGTCCTGCTTTACCCACTCCTTTTGCAGGGTTCTTCTAGGAGCACTTCCTTAAATTATCGATCTCTTTACAAACATAAACCAATATTAATTAATTGAATCATCACCCATTTCAAAGTCTTCTTTTGGAGGTGCCTGGTTGGCTCAGTGGGTTGAGCATCCGACTCTTGATTTTGGCTTGGGTCATGATCCCAGGGTTGTGAGATTGAGCCCGGCATTGGACTCTGTGCTGAGCTTAGAGCCTGCTTAAGATTCTCTCTCCCTCCCTCTGCTCCTCTCCCCTGCTCATGCTCTCTCTCTATTACAAAATATATATATATATATGGCACCTATGTGGCTCAGTTGGTTAAGCATCTGACTCATGGTTTTGGCTCAGGTCATGATCTCATAGTTCATGAGCTTGAGCCCCATGTAGGCCTCTGGGCTGACAGTGGAGCCTGAATTGTCTCTCTCCTTCTCTCTCTCTGCCCCTCCCCTGCTCATACTCACTCTCTCTCTCAAAAATAAATAAACTTTAAAATTTTTCAAATTAAAAAATAATAATAATTAAAAAACAAAAGTTTTCTTTTATATAACCAGGAATGGTTGTATTAATAATGGAAATAAGCAGATAACTAAATAATTAAATTTTATAAATTCCGATGAAGTTTCTACAAGGTTGCAAAATATATTTCCAAATAATTCTATATGTAGAAAATCTAAACAGTATCCACTACTATATATATATATATATACACACACACACACATATATGACAATGCATTCACAATGTCTGTGCCAATAGAAATTGATAATTAAAGAATTCAAAGCAATACAAAATCCAAAAATATTTCTATTTGTTTTGGAGATGTGTACAACTTTTGACTATATATATTTGTAATGTCCAAATTTGAATATTTGGTATTCACGGTTAGGGTAATATTCATTTCATGCCCTTGTAAATATGAGTAGGATGATGACTGGAAGCATCCATAGACACAAGGGTATTATCTGCAGTAATTTATGAAAAAAAATGTTCCGTAGTATACTACATTTATAAATTGAAGTTACCACTATCTATGAAAGCAGGTATATAGAAAAGACTGCAAGGGTGCCCTGAAATGACAATTACTATCTTAAGGCAAAGTGATTATAGAAAATTTACTTTTTTAATATCCATTAATGTTTAATCAATAGGAGTTGACAGTTCATATAGTATATAGACGAACAGTGTCGCACACTATCAAAAGCGAATGGCTTGAATTGTTTTTGCAGTCTCAAATGTTGTTACAGCTTTTCATTCTTCATCTCTAACATAAATGATAAAGTTATATTTCCCTGAAAAATTGCTTTTATTCAGCTAAATTAAACCAAAGGTCTTGGTTAAATTTTTATTGTAACTGTCCAAATAAATTTGTTCTGCTTCTGAGAGCTTCTTAAATCATCTGAATCACCTTACGACCTGCCTAAGTTCATCAGCTCAGGTCTAAAATTGCTTACATGTCTTGAATGCTCCTGTAATGTAGAAACCCCTCCCCATGTTTTATCTTTGGTATTTTTGTAATAAACTCTTTGAGCATTTAATCAATCTCAACCTGGTTAGAGTAGAATTCTTACACCTGCAAATGTTAAGAAATCATTTAAGTGGACTCACTTAAATGGTACTTTTATGGAGTGTTTATAATCTTACATTGGAAATAAAATAACAATTAAAACTACAAATGTATAAAAACCTACTTATAGATAACTTTGTTTGTTTTGCCTTTTCTAACCAGCAGAGGATAAATTAACACTCACAATCAACTGTGCAAATTTCCACACTCCCAGGCTACTGAAGATAGTTCTGGATTATCTGCCTAATGTTCATAATTTTTGGCTTCAACCTCCTCCTGTCTCTCAACTTCCTCTCATGCTTGTCTCTGGAACAAAAACTCTGGGTGTTGATTATATTTAGCTGATGAGATACACACACACACACACACACACACACACACACACACAGTCCAAACCGGGAGACTTTTAGGAAAGATAGGAAGTGGTTTAACAATTAAATCAGGACCAACAGTTACGTGTTACCCCTACTGGGTAACCCAGAGCATATGATCTTACTAGCATCTTATACTTAAGTGAATGGATGTATGAATGGGTGGAATAGTCAATGAAGTGATTTCATTTGGGTTCATCCAGTTGGATTTTCTTTCTAATTTCTGAAATTAATGTTATATATTTTGTCTGCATAACATTAACCTGCTTCCTTGGATCTATAATGAAAATTCCATCTTGAGGAAGATGTGATAGAAAGACCAGTAAAATTAAATAGAAAATCCAGTTTATTGTCACTTAACTTACTTCTTTAGCTCATAAATAAAATGAGTTGAATTATTTGGTTATTTTGATTTTAAATACATGAGTCTAGGAAAGTTCAGGTGTCAATATTTCTAATTTAAAAAAAAAGACTTCAAAACAATATTTATAATCTACAGTAATGGTTGGCAAACTCACCCACAAAATTTGGCCCATTGCCTAATTCTGTTTGGCACTATAAGCTAAGAATGTTGTTACAGGCAAACATTTACAATTAATATGAAGATAGGAAGCACTAAATTTGAGCCCTAGTTAGGTAAATTTGATACCTTAACAAGAGCTTCCTTTCTCTCATTGGTAGATTGATTTTACATTACTATATTATTATTACAAAATAATTTATACTCTGTTATTATGATGATGATTTTGTTTTGAATTCCATCAACCCCCCCCCAAAAAAAAAAGGTTTGCAAATGTATTTCTCTCACTGAATGATTTTGATTTTCTATCTTGATCTGTAAAAGCCTAAACTATGTACTATCTGGTTCTTTACAGGAAAAGTTTGCTGGCTCCTCATCTATTGACTCGTGGTATCAGTTTTGTTCAACCAGAGACAGGACTTATTATTAATCTCTTCTGCTTTCTCACTATTTAAATCCAGGTGTGCCCCTGGCTATACTGGCAGCCCCAGCAGCCCTGGAGGTTCCTGCCAAGAATGTGAGTGTGACCCCTATGGCTCGCTGCCTGTCCCCTGTGACCCTATCACGGGGCTCTGCACGTGCCGACCTGGAGCCACAGGGCGGAAGTGTGACGGCTGCAAGCACTGGCATGCGCGCGAGAGCACGGAGTGCGTGTGTACGTATACTAACTCCGCCGTTAGTTCTGGGGGCCTTGGTTCCATTTCTGTCTCCTTTCCAGTGAGAAAGACTGACCCTTTTTTCTTTCTTTCTCTGCAGTACCTAATGCTATTCTTCATTCTTTCTGACGCTATCTACCTTATGCTGTTTGCCTGCTGTTTTTGTCTGTATCCCACTGAGCCAAGAGAAGTGAGAAAATCCTCAGCAGGCTCTAGTCAGTTACCGGAAGACGTACAACAAAGCTGTTGGAGGCGTAATTTATTTTATTTTGTCCATCCCAGAGTTTGCAGTTTTACATAGGGTTGGCTTAGCCTTTGTGACAGATTAAAGCTCTGGGTTCATTCCATTTTTCAGAATCCTCCTGGATTTGTAATAGGCTGGACAGACACATTAGGCCTTGAATTACTACTGACTTTTCTTTCCTAGCTTGCAGAGAAATCCACGGGCATACTGCTTCAAAACTTTCTCTTGAACTGCAGATCCTGGAAGCAGTGACAGTGAATGAGTATTTTCACTATAGGTATAATAAATGGAGAACAGTTTGCTCTTTTTTTTTTTTTATAACTGCTACTGGATTCAGCAATGCCATACAGAAAGCACACTGAATATCAGTGTTAAATATAATAGGTGATACAAGTTATAATCTAAAATTAGGTTGTTTATAAATTTAGGGAGGGACTATTATGCAATTCTTTGCCTTGAGGGCATTTACATTAGTGGTCTCAATTACTTTTTAAAAAATAGAAATGGGGGGAGGGCCTGGGTGGCTCAGTCAGTTGGGTGTCCAACTTTGGCTCAGGTCATGATTCATGAGTTCGAGCCCCGCGTCAGGCTCTGTGCTACCAGCTCAGAGCCTGGAGCCTGCTTCAGATTCTGTGTCTCCCTCTCTCTCTCTGCTCCTCCCCTGCTCACATGCTGTCTCTCTCTCTCAAAAATAAAGATTTAAAAAAATTTTTAAAAAATAGAAATGTAAAATTTTGGAGTAGCTTTTATTTCAATACTTACCTATTTTAGTGTATTTATGCATGCCAGTATTTCTGGTTTTAACATCTTATGTGTTATGGTTATGTGTTTAACCATTTATGTCTAAATCTTAATAGCATTTTAATTAGAATTTTTGTTCATGCTCCAGTTTTATGAGAGTTATCTTAAAAGCTAAGGCTGGCTGGCATGTATGTATGAATGTATGTTTTTGAAGTATAATTAACATACAATATTATATTGGTTTCAAGTGAACAACATATTGATTCAACAATTCTGTACATTTCTCAATGGTCACCATAAGTGTAGTCACCATCTGTCACCAAATGACATTGTTACAATATTATTACCTATATTCCCTATGCTATACTTTTCATCCCCATGACTTATTTATTTTATAACTAGAAATGTGTACCTCTTAATCCCCTTAATCTATTTCACACATCCTCCTCTGACCTTTCTGCCAATTACCAGTTTATTCTCTGTATTTAAGAGTCTGTTTTTTGCTACATTTTTTAGATTCCACTTATAAGTGAAATCTTACAGTATTTGTCTTTCTCTGACAAATTTCATTTAGTCCAGTACCCTCTAGTTCCATTCATATTGTCACAAATGGCAAGATTTCATTCTTCTTTATGGCTGAGTAGTGTTCCACTGTGTATATATACCACACCTTCTTTACACATTTATCTATCAATGGATATTGAGGTGCGTATATCTTTTTGAGTCTTGCTTTGGCCAAAACCCAGCAGTAGAATTACTAGATCATATGGTATCTCTATTTTTAACTTTTTGAGGAACCTCCATACTGTTTTCCACAGTGACTACAACGGATTACATTCCCACCAACAGTGAACAATGATTCCTCTGCATCCTCCCCAACACTTGTAATTTTTTGTCTTTTTGATTCTAGCCATTCTGACAGGTGTAAGGTGATAGATATCTCATCATGGTTTTGATTTGAATTTCCCTGGTGATTAGTATGTTGAGCATCCTTTCATGTGTCTGTTTGCCATCTGTAGGTTTTCTTTGGGAAAATGTCTGCTCAGGTCCTCTGTCGATTTTTAATTGGATTATTTGGTTTTTTACTGTTGAGTTGTAGAAGTTTTTTTGTATATTTTGGATATTAGATCCTTACCAGATATATCAGTTGCAAATATATTCTCCTATTCAGTAGGTTGTCTTTTAGTTTGGTTAGTTGTTTCCTTTGATGTGCAAAAGCTTTTTATTTTGGTGTAATCCCAACAGTTTATTTTTGCTTTTGTTTCCCTTGCCTGAAAAAAACATATCTAGAAAAATGTTGTTAAGGCCAATGTCAAAGAAGTAATGCCTATGTCTTCCCCAAGAATTTTTACGGTTTCAGATCTCACATATAGGTCTTTAATCCATTTTGAGTTTATTTTTCTGTACGATACAAGAAAGTGGTTCAGTTTTATTATTTTGCTTGCAGCTGTCCAGTTTTACCAACACCATTTGTTGAATATACTATCTTCTCCCCATCGTGTAGCTTTGCCTCCTTTGTTGTTGATTAATTCACTATATAAGCCTGGCATTTTCTTTGGACACTTTATTCTGTTCCATTGATCTATGTGTCTGTTGTATCAGACAATACTGTTTTGATTACTACAGTTTTGTGGTATATACTGAAATCTAAAATTGTGATTCTCCTACTTTTGTTCTTCCTTCTAAAGATTGCATGGTATATTTGAAGTCTTTTATGGTTTCATGAAGATTTTAGTATAATTTGTTCTATTTCTATGAAAAATGCTATTGGTATTTTGATATGGATTTTATCAAATCT
Organism: Panthera uncia; assembly: GCF_023721935.1. Lineage (NCBI taxonomy): Eukaryota > Metazoa > Chordata > Mammalia > Carnivora > Felidae > Panthera > Panthera uncia. The sequence goes on from NW_026057580.1 coordinate 85,270,547, forward strand.
GATTGTTTGGGGTAGTACAGACATTTTAACAATATTAATTTTTCCAGTCCATGAGCATGCAGTGTCTTTCAATTTGTTTGTGTCCTCTTAAACTTCTTTCATCAATGTTTTACAGTTTTTAGAGTATAGGTCTTTCACGTCCTCAAGTTTATTCCCATATATTTTATTATTTTTGCTGAAATTGTAAATGAGATTGATTTCTTTCTTACTTTCTCTTTGTATTACTTCATTATTAGTGCATAGAAACCTAACAGATTTCTATATGTTAATTTTGTACCCTGCAACTTTACTGAGTTCATTTGTCAGTACTAACAGTTTTTTGGTGGAGGCTTTAGAGTTTTCTGTGCATAGTATCATGTCATCTGCAAATAGTGACATTTTTACTTCCTTCTTACCAATGGCTGCCTTTTGTCTTTTTCTTGTCTGATTGCTATAGCTAGGACTTCCAACACTATGTTGAATGAAAGTGGTGTGTGTGGACATCCTTGTTTGTTCCTGATATTAAGGGAAAGCTCTCAGTTTTCACCACTGAGTATGAAAAACTGTTGGTTTTTCATATATAGCTTTTATTATATTGAGGAATATTCTCACTAAATGTACTTTGTTGAGAGTTTTCATTATGAATGGATATTGTATTTTGTCAAATGGTTTTTCTGCATATATTGGAATGATCATGTTTTTTTCCCTTTATTTTGTAATGTGATGTATTATACTGATTTTTAAATAATTTTTAATGTTTGTTTATTTATTTGTGGGGGAGGAGGGACAGAGGGAGAGGGAGAGTATCCCAAGCAGGCTCCCTGATGTCAGCACCCAGCCCAACATGGGGCTTGATCTCACAAACCATGATATCAGGACCTGAGCCAAAATCAAGAGTTAAATGCTTAACCAACTGAGCCACCCAGGTGCCCCTATACTGATTAATTTTTGAATATTGCATCCCTGGAATAAATCCCACTTGATTCTGGTGAATTACTTTTTTTATTAAAAAAATTTTTTTTAATGTTTATTTATTTTTGAGAGAGACAGAGACAATGTGAGCAGGGGAGGGGCAGAGAGAAAGGGAGACAGAATCCAGAACAGGCTCCAGGCTCCAGGCTCCGAGCTGTCAGCACAGAGCCCGACATGGGGCTGGAACTCACAAACTGTGAGATCATGACCTGAGCCTTAGTCGGAGGCTCAACCTACTGAGCCACCCAGGCGCCCCATCTGGTGAATTATTTTTTAATGTGTTGTTGATTTCAGTTTGCTAATATTTTGTTGAGAATTTTTGCATCTGTTATCATCAGAGATATTGACCTGTTTTTCTCTTTTCCTTGTAGTACCTTTGTCTGGTTTTGATATCAAGTTCATTTAAAACTGACCTCATAGAATAAATATGGAAGTTTTTCTTTCTCTTCTATTTTTTGGAATAGTGTGAGGAGAATGGGTATTAATTCTTTAAATGTTTGGTAGAAATCATCTGTGAAGCCATCTGGTCTTGGATTTTTGTTTTGCGGGGAGTTTTTTATTACCGATTCAATTTCATTACTTGGAATTGGTCTATTCAAATTTCCTATATCTTCCTGATTTAGTTTTGGAAGATTATAGGTTCCTAGGAATGTATCCATTTCTTCTACATTGTCTCAATTTGTTGACATATACTTTTTCATAATATTCTCCTATAATTTCTCTGGAGTCAGTTGTTATTTATCCTCCTTCATTTCTGATTTTATTTATTTGAATCCTTTTTTCTTTTCTTGATGAATCTGGCTAAAGATTTATCAGTTTTGTTTATCTTTTCAAAGAACAAGCTCCGAATTGGTTTGGTCATTTCTATTGTTGTTTTTAGTCTCTACTTCATTTATTTCTGTTTTAATCTTTATTATTTCCTTTCTTCTACTAGCTCTGGGTTTTGTTTTTTTCTTCTTTTTCTAGCTCTTTTCAGTGTAAGGTTATGTTGTTAATTTAAGATTTTTCTTGTTTCCTGAGGTAGGCCTGTATTGCTATAAACTTCCTTCTTAGAACTTTTTTTTTTGCTGCATTCCAAGGATTTTTTACCATGTGTTTTATTTTTATGTGTTTTCAACTATTTTTTTATTTCTTCTTTGATTTCCTGGTTAACCAATTCATCGTTTAGTCTCCATGTATTAAAGCTGACTTTTAAAATATGCCCAAAAAAAGGTAAAGACTGGGTATGTTTGGGGACATAGGTTCTTAAATTGTTTCTTCAATGCATTTCAATCATGAAATTGTATTAAATTTAAAATAAAAATAAATTTCAAGGTTGAAGGGAGGGAAAGATAAAGTGTAACATATAATATACATACACATTATCATATTCAGTTTTTGATCATATATGTATATACTCTTTTCAAGTATAATAACATATTTTAATGATAATTGGACTGGACCTCTAATGTAATTGCATTACTTTCAATATTGTTTTCAAATTAGATTATTAACATTGATATATTTAACTAGATACTATATAGATGCTCCAAATATAAACTCTAATGTAAACAGTCCTTGAATTTTAAGTTATCAATTTTCTTTTATTTCAGAAAAATTTTTAACTTATTTATTTATGTTGAGAGAGAGGGAAAGTGTGCATGCACACACAAGCAAGTGGGGGAGGGGCAAAGAGAAAGAAAGAATCCCAAGCGGTCTCTGTGCTGTCAGTGTGGAACCCAACATGAGGCTCCAACCCACAAGCCATGAGATCATGACCTGAGCTGAAATCAAGAGTCAGACACTTAACTGACTAAGTCACCCACTTATCCCTAAATCATCTATTTTCTTAATTATCCAGAAGTAAACTTGAAGTATAAAGATCACATTTGATGTGAAGCACAAAAATTGCAATAATACATTAAAGTCTGTAAGAGATAAAATAATGGGATTATTTTCTGAACATTTGTCATTCTGCCCATCAACAACAGTGGCTCTATGTTCTCATTCTGTTGGTGATTAATACTTTATATGCATTTACATAAATTTATAAGAAAATTCAACTCATTTTTTTTCTCTTTCACATCGGTACATTTTAAATCTCCCAGGGTCCCATGTGGTAACAAAAGTGCCAATACGTCAGTTAGAATTACATTAGCCTTATAATGTTCATTTGCATTATTCTTGTCCCCCAGAGAAATGTATTTCCCATTGCTCTACATGGTATTCAGTTCAATTGCTATGTCCAGGGAATTTTAATATTTTTCTGGAGGATTAATTAATAGTGATGTTTTTCTTGTATCAAAGAAGTGTTAAGTTATGGAGGTTTTTTTTTTATGGGTAGACACCTTTTCTTATGTGTTTATAATTATTTTATAAATAAATATTTCTTTTACATTTTAAGATATTTATAAGACATATTCTTATTTTATAAATGCTGTGTAGATTTTCCTTACGTTGCTGTTAAATATTACTGATTTTGATTTCTAGATATGTTATTCCTTACCCTTTATTAGGTTAACTGTAAGAATTATTGCATAGAATATATTTAGACTTTTCTTCTTTTCTCATATTTAAAAATTTTTTCCTGTTGTGAAAAAATATACCATGCTTCTATTATGTTGGCCTTTTCCAGGACTCAGTTTCTACTACTAGTTTTGAAATGAGATAATTAATCAAGACACAAATAAGGACATAACTGACTTACCTTCAAATCTCTTTTTAATATCTTTCTATATCCTTAAGCTAAATCAGAACAAGAAACCAAAGAATGATTCACCTGGCATGTTTGATCTGCAGAGCTGTTTATCACATGTGATTACAGTGGAATTTTATAAGGCCTGTGAGTGGGAGTGGATGAAGGTAGCCTGGTTTGGGTAAGAGAATATGGATGTAGTAAGAGAAATGTCTTCTGAGAAAAACCTCTTCTGAGCTTAGAGCCCATGCTGTCTTGATTAAGAAAGGAGATAAAGTGGTGCTTGTTGTTAAGATGGTAGTGATTATAAAAAATAACTTGTTTTTCCTATTAGATAATACGCACTCAGGTGAGTAGTGTGCATTAGATAGTTAATTTTTCTCTCTTTGGTTAATTTTCTAGAAAACATAATTTAATTTGGCCCTATTGTGAACTTGTATATTAAAAAAAAAAAATAGACAAAAGCACAATAAATGACCTGGGCATGATTATTGCATTATCTCAAGAGAGCTGCATATTGGTGGAAAGAGTCTATATACTCACTGTAACGTTAGTTACACAATTAATTTATTTAACAAAGGATATAAAATTGTGCTGTAGAGATTGTGTAACACAGCAAATTCAGAAATCATGGACAAGCTTCTCTGGAGCACCTAAGTCCCTAAAATAGACTTGTAGCTGCCATAGACAATTGCCAGTGAGCAAGCTACAATCTTATGGGATCCAAATGGTGAATTTCTTGTAGGACATAAGCCTTTTATACATGGAATTTCCATTACTGTCATGAGGAATTTAAACAAGTAATCTATGCCCTTAATAGTAAATATTTAGAGAGCAGAGTCTCTCATTGTGAGCCAAATTCAACCCACCAACGTAGTCAACCTCACCAATCAGAGTCAGTGCCTGGTCATAGCTAACCAATATATATGCCTTCGGATTCTAGGTGTCCTCCAAAGCCCCCTTCACCACACATGGTTCATCATAATAGTAATTCCTTAAAGGTTCACCTGTATTGGGAGTTTACCATCTGCCAGATGCTATATTAAGCACTATTTGCTTTTCTTTTAATTATAGCAGCATCCCTGTATTATGATAACAAAACTGAATTTAGGTGATTTAAGTGATTTTTCCAAGGTTCACAGTGACTTTTCAACAGAGCAATGATTTGAAACTAGGTCTGTCTTGGAAATCTTACTTTCCTCTATGCTGACTACCAATGCAAAACACTGAAAGCAAACATGGGTTTCCCAGTATATTCAACATTAATTAACTCAGTTCTTTATTCATTTACTTCTTGAGCCTAGAGCCGGTGTTACTGCAACAAAGAATAAAGATAAAATGTGCTAACAATTAAAAATTTTAAATATATAAGTACACATATAAATATACATGTATGTCAATATGTACATAGATTTTTTTTTCTGCTAACTGTTGAGGCCCTCTTCTCTAAGATTTAAAACATTATGATAGTTATGTGGCAGTTATAATGGATTTTTATTCATCAGAGATTGTCATGTGGAGTCCTGCCATCTATGCAAGTGAAAAACACACTAGCTGCATGCTCAGATAACTTTCAGAACCTTTTTATTTTTTTCTAATAGGAATAATATGGGATGACACTGCAGTATGTTCTTCCCTTACCCATGTAGGTGAGTTCTGAACACACATCTGTTGGACTTTCCAAATCAGGATGGACTTCTTAGTACGTTGGGTTACTACAAATCCAACCTCCTCTTCCATCCCTCATTTACAATTTACATATCATTTTATAAAATGAGAACAACTGCCTGCCTTTCTGAAATTTGAGAATGAGCAAGAAAGACATTATTTAATAGTAAAGTTTTGTACTGTAAATCACAAGAGTTAGATTTGTTCACATCCTATTTTCTACAGATCAGTAGTTAACAGAGAACAACTCATGTGATGTTTAAAATAGATTATGAGTCGCATAGTAAAATATATTACTCTTATAGAGAACAGAAGTTAAAATTAGGAGCTGTTGGCAAGATGTTATTCCATCAAAAATGCCTGAAATAGGATTTTACAAATATGAAATTGATGCTTCCTATGTTTATTCATTACATATGAGTATTAGGAATATAAGACCTTTATTATTTAAAATAAATTAAAATGTATTTAAAATATAACATTTAAGATGAGGTTATGCTTGCCACTTTTGCAAAAGCAATCATAAAGTGTGTTTTTTATCCGCAACCTAAGGTGTAAACCTAGCTAAATGTGATAAGCACACCTTAATTCTGTAAAATATACATCTTTCAGCCACTTGGTGAAAGCTAAGGTCTGAGTTTTCATCCTACATTGACACTGATCTGCAGAGATGGTCAAGATTATTTTTTTTAATATCCAGTTGTCAGCAAGGATCTTATCACAATAATGCAGAGGCCCGTATATTGTCACTACAACACGGCTGCACTCCTGTAATCAGAGATGATTGCTAATGGCAATTATTGCTCCCTGTAAATGAGAGTAGGAAGAAGATAGTGAAATGGGGTGGATCACTGTAAAGAAAATGAGACATTCCCTAATAAAAGATGTTGAGAAAACATCCGTTGACCTCCTGATGCTGTTTAATGAGTTATGGCTTTGCTTGTTGGACATGTGATCACCCTCCATCCTAGCCCTTTAAATGCCATCCTCTTTCTGCTCCCACTTAATCCCTAGTGGGACTCAAAAGCCAGTATGTCTACTGTAGTTTTCTACATCTCTAAGCTGCCATAGGTTGTTCAAATCAAGAAATCATGGAATCTATAAAAGCAACTTCTGTTCATCCTGTTTGTACTTTATCGGCACCTGTTTTGTTAGTAAAAGATGCTTTGAGACTTTTGTCAACCTTCTTAGCATAGGTCTGGGATTATGAGATTGTAGAACAGCAACTATCACTCTGATTCTAGGTAGTTTTCCCAGTTACTGGTGCTCAGTCTCAGTGGTTTGCAGATCACATTGAGAAAGCTGTGCTATTAATGGGAGGAGTTTTGCTGTTGAACTTTCATATCCAGGATCAGTCTTAATTTTCTGTCAGGCTTTATTTTAAGAATAAACTCCATTTGGTTACAGTTTTCACTGTTCTAGATCCAAGCAGTTCAATGACCTTGAAGAACAATAGAATCATATGATCTTCAAGTTAGAGGAAGTCTTATAAGTAACATAGTCAAATTGTCTTTTCTGTGGTGTCCCTGTAACAGACCATCTCCTGATGCCAGGAAGTATATGCTGTCATGGTATGGCTCTAGAACGTTTGAATCCTGGCTGGCCACGTACAAGTTGTGTGACATCATTTCTAGATCTTTTCTAAACCTCATTTCATCATCTGTAAAATGGAAACAAAATACTACATGCACATATGTGAAGAACCTACTCACAAGAGGTGCTCAATAAATTCTAAGCATATTGTCATCCTGGTTATTATTTGACCATTTTTTTCAAAAACATGATGTTTTGTGCAGTTTATCAGTTTCTGATGAAATATTTAGGTTGAATGATTTCTGGTTGTCTATAATTATCTCTAATTCTAGGCTCTTCAAGTCACTGAAAATGCCCTTTATGACCACCTTATATTTTCTCCTTTAAGTTTCCACATGGCAATATTTACAGACTCATAAATGTGATGATTATGACTACTTTTCTCATCTTTTAAATGAGAATATTAATAGTATTTATTTCACAGAATTGCTGTGAACATTAAATGAGATAATGGTGGCAAGAAAGAACATATTGCCTGCTCTGTAGTGAATATTATATAAATAAAAGTTACTATCCCATATTATTATAGAGCTTGCAAAAAAGTTTCCTCTTTTTTTGGAAAATATACGCCATTCTTGAGCCATTTTGAACTTGTGTTCTATATATATACATATTCATATATATATAGATACATATGTATCTATATATATACATACGTATATATGTGTGTATATATATATACACATATATATGTATATATATACATACACATACATATACATATACATATATATAAATACATATACACACATTTATATATGTACACACATATATATGCACTTCTGTACAGAATTTTTTGAACATATATATAAGTATTAAAAATTAAGTTAAAATTAATATGTAAAAATGTATATAATATATCAAATATATAAATTATATACAATATATAAAATAACTTGGTACATGAACAAATTCATCAGCCTCATCTAAAGCCTACAGAACCTTTTCCTTTATTCAAAGAAATAACAGGCAAAACAACCTCTTCTCAATCAGTTTAAAACCAAATTTTAGAAGATATTATTTCTACATAATAATAAGTTCTAGGTATATGCCATTCTAAAAGTTTCTTCTTGAAGGGGAAAGGGAAAAGAGAGAAATATAAAACCCATATCCTAGGAACTATCAAGGACCTTGATGTAAAAGAGTTAAATTAAACCATGAGTATAAGTACTCAAATTGTATCTTTTGTTAGCAATGTATATTTATTTATTCATTTATCCCTATTTTATCAGAGCAGGCAATTTATGTCTCTTTACCTAAAATTGGTTAATGGGTTTGGCCTTTACAAAAATACTCCATGCACTCATTTCAGCTTTAGCTTCTTTGGTGTGGATGTAGTGTGTGAATTTTTTGTGACAGTAAGCCAGTAGTTATTATGCATGGGGGACTCTGGTAGAAATGCAGTATTTTGTACTAATTGCTAGCAGAACGATCTGTAATATCAGCTGTATGATTTGTCCCTTACATGTGCCCAGCTATAACGATCTGAATTTAGTACCGCATTTGTTAATATTAGACACAAATTTATCCTGACACTTTTATAGGCAAAGCCTCAGAAACATTTAGTCATGCAAAATATAATCATAGTCTTGAAATATTTGCTTTTGCTTCCATGCAGTTTAGGCAGGATCTCACATTACAACCTTATCTCTTACTGAATAGAATGGTTTGAAGAGGTTCTTTTGGGGTCCTGATTATAAGATAGGTGTTTAATTTACACTGAGTTGTTACTGCACCCTTATCAAAGAACAATTGTTTACATAACGTGAGTATTCCATGTCTCTATACACTCTTCAAAGCTTCGCTCTCATAGTGAATTAAATGTGGTTTTACTTTGCATCCCACTTTCAGTGTTTGTTGCCAGACATTTCAGACTTTTTGAGGGCAAATAAAAGTAACTTGTGGTATAAGTAAAATATTTTGTGTCAAAATAAAATAACCAACCATTATGTAAAAGGCACATTTCCGTATGTGTTTCTCTTATAACTGCATGAACTAGACTTATATAGAAGCTTTGAAAAAATCCCCATGGCTGTCATATCCATAAGTCTTTCTGACCCATTTGGACAGATGTTACTATATTACTTGGAGCATACCATAAAACTTCCCTCTCACTTATGGAAATGTGCTCATACTTTGTTCCCCAAAAAGCAAATGCAGAGACCATAACACATGAGATAATAATAGACCTTTGGACACAGAGACATAAAATGGAATGTATGAATCCTTGGAAGAGCAATTAAATACATTTTCATTTCAACAACTGAAGATGAGGAACCAAAACAGATGGGCAGGGGGTAGAATAAATGAGAGAAAAATCAGTATTTATCATGCCTCTTGGCATTCTAGCTCACCAATTTACTCTGTAGTGTATTACAGTAAATCAGATCTAGTTCTGCATTCCAGTGCTTGATTTATTCTTGTATGAAGTAAACACTGAGAAAACTCTTCCCTGGAAATTTCTGGAGCCATCAGTGAGGAGCCTCTAGCCACACTATTGTCAGTGAATTGGCTCAATTTCTTCTTGGAAATAGGTAGGTTATCAATTATAAATACATTAGAGAAAGGGTTAGCAAAGGATTCCTGAAGAACACACTGCCCTAAAAAGCATGGCAAGACATCCTATTGTGAAGTATCTTTCAAGATCGTGAAAGTGAAAAAGAGCATATTGCTTGCTTACATCCTGGGAACATCTGCCCAAAATCCATCTTCACTAGAAGTTGGATGGAACTTTCTTACAATGATGAACTTGGCCTCAATGGGAAAGGAACCTCTGTTACCTTCCTAACTTTTAATAAAATTAATCATCTTTACTAGTATTTGTTTTTAGCCTGTGAATTTCAACTCGTAAGTCCCTGATCTGAATTTGAACTCTAAATCACACTTGACAAAACTTGGGACAGAGTACCTGTTGTGTATCGCTGCCACTCCAAAATCCAATAGCTTAAAACAACAACTGTATATATCCTCGGGCTTCTGTAGATTGGCAATTTGGGCTGAGCTCCAATGGACAGTTCTTTTGTTGTCATGCCAGGGAGGCCTTATTCACATAATGGGGCCACAGCTGGAATGGTGGGGCCTGCCTTTCTCTTGCTCACAGCTGCCTCTCTTCCTCAAGAAGGCTCATCTGGGATTATTCATAAGGCTGTGGGGTTCCAAGAATGTGAAAGCAGAAAATGCTGAACCCCTTGAAGCTGTGGCTCAAGAGTCCCACAGTATTCCTCTGACACCCTCTGTGGGTCAGAGTGTGTCATAAATTCAACCCAGATTCAAGGGGAGAGAAATGGACCCCACCTCATACTGGGAGAGCAGGAAAGAAGTGGTGACCATTTTTAATCCACTCCAGAATCGAGCATTGCCTTTATCTGGTCTGTAACCCGTCTGTGTTGTTTCTTTCTTGATAAGATTTTATATCTTTTTTCTTGCCCTTCCTCCAGCCCAATAACTCTTTCCTGGGTCAAAATTGAATTACCTCAAAAGAAAAAGAAACTGAATTATTTTATGCGGGCATAGTAACAACCATCTCCCGACATTCGTGGTCTCTGCCTCTCTAATCACAAGACAGTTTTCTTTTACCATTGTTTTTATTGTGTTCTCCTGTTCCTCACCTATCTGTGTGGCTCTATCATTCCCATCTCATTATCACTTTCTTCCATTTAGACAATTCCTGTGTGACCACTCTGTTTCTTCCTCTCTCCCTCCTTCCCTCCATTTCCCTCTCTTCTTCTAACACTTTGATCTTCTCCAAAATACTTTTTGCTCTTCTTTACAAAGATAGTAGTAAGCAAATATATTTCACTATGTCTGCTATGTGCAAGGCACCATTCCTAAACACTGTGACCAAAGGTGATTGAGGTCCCTTCTCTGGTGTGGAAGAAGCCATAAAGTAATAAGATAGTCATACATGAAATTAGTAAGATACCAAGACAAAGGGAATGCCAGGGTGATTGGGGGAGACGGTAATTTCAGAGTCATCATGGCCTTCCCGTCTGAGGAAGTAACCCTTGAGCACTTGACCTGAACATCCAGGAGCCACATAGGGGAAGATGGAGGGAGAAGTGTCCTAGGCAGAGGAGACAACACGCAAAATGATATCTTGCTTCTTTAGACTAAGCATCCCTGAAGCTTATCATCTCGAACAGTGGTTCTAACCCTGGCTGCATGATAGGATCCTCTGTAATCTCTTAAAAATCCTGATTCCTGGGCCTTACCCCAGACCCAAGAAATCAGATGCTCTGACGTTGGAGGTGGGAAGAACGTGGACATCTGTATTTTATAAATCCCCACATGGCTTTAATGTGCAGCCAAAATGGAGACCAACCAGCCTGCAGCACTGCTTTTCAAACACTAACATGTATAGATCACATGGGAATCTTTCTAAAATGCAAATTCTGATCCACTGGATCTAGAGTGGCCCAAGATTGTGCATGTCCAATAAACTCCCAGGTGACGTCACTGCTGCCAATCTGGTTACCACTAGACCAGAAGTATTAGTATTTACCTGAGAGCTTGTTAGGAAAGCACGTTCTCGGTCAGAGAATCAGAAGCCAGAACATTTTTCAGATGATTTTGAGACCCACTAACATTTGAGAACCAGACTGTGTCTTGATGTTTAGGCACAGTCAGTTCGGCACCTAATTATGTTGCAGGTTGTGTTTTCTGTGAGTGTTTCATGTAGACAAGCGTGTTAAAGCTTCTCCAGGACTCGCATTGAACTGGGAGCGGGAAGGTGCGATGCTGTGTTCTTTACACTGAGTTTCCATGCAGAGCAAGTTCCCTTTCATTCTGGTTAGCAGAAGAGGAAGAGAACACAGCTCTAGTCCCACACTTCGGCTCCTGCGTCCAAAGCCTCTTTGTTCACTCCGCTGGAGAAGCTCCTGCAGGTGCAGCTGTACAGTTGCAGGTATCACCTGTAAGGAGCTGATTTATTAAAAGCCCTGCTGGGGCAGTTTAATCCCTGTGAGGGGATATTGTAACTCACCTCTAACTGCTGTTCTATCAAAAAATCACCCTCTGTACTACTTCTCTTTAGTTACAAGCTTCAGTTAATAGTTTTCTCTCCATTAGGCAGCTCAGGGGAGTGCTGTGAAGAGACCTAATTGAATTCTTGCCAATTTGGGGCATGGTCCAAACCTGCTCCAGGCTTGGTATCTTCCATGTTATGTATTTACCTCTCTTCTAATATGCATAGTTTTGATACCTCCTTCTGTTGCATATATGCTGGAAATTATAACCATATCCATAAATGCATATCATAAACACGGTAGGACATGCTCCTTGGCATGGAGAAGCTGCATCTCACTGCTCTGATGCAAAGGGTAGAGGAAAAAAACAATTGAACTGAAAAGTTCGAACTGACTACGGATATATTTAAAATCCTACAAAAGAATTCATGTCTTTTCATTGTAGAAATCCTACTGCTTATGAAACGAATCTAATAATGAAAAGGCAATCCTTTTTTTTTTTCGCTCTAATGACTCTACCACCAGCCCCCCATCTACCACACCAAATTTGAGTAGTCCTCTTTCTAATTGTTGGAAATATTATACATAGAACATTAACACTTTGGGCTGCTTAAGGAATAACATTTTCCTGGCCCTTCACAATAATTTAGCCACAAGGCTGGATGGGGTTAATTAGCAAAGCAGGAATTTGTGAGAGCATGTGGAATGACGGGTGCTCATGGGCTGAAAGCCTAAAGAGAAGTTGGCAAGTACATAGGTAAGTAAGTAAATAAATCAATACATTATCACGAGCAAAAGACCACAAATTATAAAAAGCAAAGTTCTTTCCCTTTTTTTTTTTTTTTTAAATAATTCTTTTCAGTAGCTGTCAAGCTGAAACGTTGTACAGTTTGGGGATATGCGGTGTACCCGGTACGCAAAGTGGGTAGAGACCCAGTTGCTACAGATACTCCACATGCATTTTTAGACACTGGAGCATGTTTTATTCCCTAGTTCCAGATGTCCTCTAGATTGCTTATGCGGAAATTCTGGAACATTTATAATGTTGTGTTGCACGCCTTACCTCTCGTACTTCTGCAATATGCTTGTTTCCCTCAAAATCCGTTTGCTCCTCCTCTTTGGTTCCTCAGCTTATGTCGCTGTCCATATTTCAGCTTTCTGGGCAACAGGCATGTCTGCTCTTCTGTTGTTCTTTTCGTTTTTTTTTTTTTTTTTTTTCAACTGTCATCCATCTGAAAGCGTTAATTATCTAAGATGAGCAGCAGCATCTCTAGCAGAATTATACTTGGGCCATAAAATATTTCATAGCTGAAATCTCTGAACATCTGCCTGGGATACTTAACAGAAGTAAATATTCTGTGTTGTTTCCCTCTCACAGTTTGTGGAGATGAATGCACGGGCCTTCTTCTCGGTGACTTGGCTCGCCTGGAGCAGATGGCCATGAGCATCAACCTCACTGGCCCGCTGCCTGCCCCATATACGATGCTGTATGGCCTTGAAAATAGGACTCAAGAACTAAAGGTAGGTTGGAGCAGTGACAGTAAGAGCCAGGGAAAATATGACAGAAGCTTCCCAAGGGGCCATCATTGAGAAATTTTTCTTCCCATCGCCGCAAATCAAGGAAAGCAGCGAGTGAGGAAATTCAGAGACTTTCTAAAGCGGTACATTTCAAATTTGAGCACTATAATATACAGATTGTTATAAAGGGAAAGAGGCTTATGTACCCCCAGTGCTTGGCCTAAATCAGCTTTATTATGTTATTTAAATATGTACAAACATAAAATCAGGTATGAATTCCCTATACTTAGAGCTCTATAAAATCAAAACACATTAATCCTTACAAAAGCCTAAAAAAACCAGTAAAATTAAAATTAAAAACATTAATATAAAATAACAGATGATTTTTGCTGAAAGCAAATTGCAACAAGAATCCTGACTACTTCCACAGGGGTTCTTTGATCAGTATGTTGCATGTAACTTGTACTATTCCACAATATGAACTACAGAGCCCCTTGCAAGGGGCCCTAAAATGACATTTGGCATCACTTGACAAGTTCAATGATTTATGCGCTCGATCTGCCATATGATCAAACATGCATGCAAAGATAGGTTTTGAGATCATGTGGTCCTATCCGTCTCTCAGGTGCCCAGCCTGAGTTCCAGAAATGCTTACATTAACATTTAAGTTTCCTGTCAAAGTGAAAGCACAAGATTAAAATTTGGAACTGGAGAGCTAGCAGACCTTTGAAAATACTTCAACAAGAACTAATTTGAGTAACACTAATCTAAAACCTTGTGGAACCTTGTGGTAGTTGGTGGGATAGGAGGAAACGTTAAGGAAATTAGGGTTTCATCTAATGACAAAATGAAAAGTAACTACTTTATATACTATCAGTCAATGGTCAGGTGTTTTTTGTTTTGTTTTGGTTTGGTTTGGTTTGTTTTTTTGTTTGTTTGTTTGTTTGGTTTTTGAGAAATTCTGGATGATTTCAGTATTGTTCTTGGTCCCCTGGGGGTTTCATGACTCCTATCCTGTGGTCACTACCCTCAGGAAGCTTACAGTCTATGTACTTAAAACAATAATTAAACAATCAGCATAATCACCATGTGCTTTATAAAAATTTGATTTACAATAGATTACAAAGATTGGAGACATGGGTAATATTCAGAATAACCAGAGAATGCATTATTAATGAGAGCATCATTTGTGTTGGAACTTGAAGGATAGACACAATTTTAATAGGCAGAGAAATATTGGCAAGGTCTGGAGGAAAAACCTAAGACTTATTCACTAGGCACTGGCAGATATTCTTCTAGGGGAATATATTCTGTAATCTGGATCATGGCCTTTAAGGTAAGCATTATTATTCCTCTTTTCCAGAAGAAGAAACCAATAGCAATGACAGTGAGACTAACACTTACTGATGATTATCTCTGTGCTAAGCAATTAAGTGACTAAAGTCTTACATGAATTATCACACATAAATCTTACAGAAACTCCAAGAAGTAGGAAAGAAATACGGTATCTTTTATGTTTTGGTTTTGGTTTGTTTGTTTGTTTGTTTGTTTTCAGGTAGGGAAACTAAAGCACAGAAAAGTTAGAGACACAAGATCACATAGCTACTAAATGCAGAGCCAGGATTTGAATAGAGGCCACTGTAATTTTAGGGCTGGTGAGGATGAAACCACCTTTGTAAAGCTCAGAGAGAGAAAATGACTTCCCTGGAAGGGCCCAGCCTGCCAGTGATGTGGCCCTCCTGGCCCTGGGCTCATACATGCTCTTGTCATGGAGGCTAAGAGAGCAGGTGAGCAGAGGCGGAGCTGGGAATTCACAAGGCCTGTCTGTTCGGTATCAGAAGGCAGCATGCTAGTAAAACATAAAGCTAGAAACTGGAGTGGAGCAGGGTGATATGAAGGACAACCTTGAAAGCTAGTCAGCGGAATCTGAGTTTACCTTGTAGGCCTGGCATTCAGGAACGTAAAGAGTTTTATAAGGAAGACGCTGGTCATTTATTTTCCTTATTCCCCCTTATCCATGGTTTCAGTTACCCACAGTCAACCATGGTTCACAAGCAGATGAGACTCCTTCTGACTTCTCACCAGGTCAGTAAGTAGCCTAATGCTCCATGACAGTGCCTGTGTCATTCACCTCACTTCATCTCATTATGTAGGCATTTTATCGTCTCACATCATCACAAGAAGGGTGAGTACAGTCCAGCAAGATATTTTGAGAAAGAGAGAGAGAGAGAGACTACATTCACATATCTTTAATTACAGTATGTCTTTATAACTGTTCTATTTTATTATTGTTGTAAATTTCTTACTGTGCCTAATTTATAAATTAAACTTTATCGTAGGTACATAGACATAAGGAAAAAATGGTATACACAGAGTTCCTTATCAGCAGTTTCAGGCATCCACTGAGAATCTTTGGATGTGTCCCCTGTGGATGAGGGGGACCTGCTGTACACAGAAGGAATACAAAGAAAGGAAACTAAACTAGGAAAGCCAATACTTCAGGAGGACATAAGCAATTTTTAAAATAATACATAAGCACCAGATAAAGGAGCAAAGGCCCTATGGGAAAAGGTTCCAATCTGTGGCTGTCACCTAAGCCAGGCGACACAGTACTTCCCGAGGGCTGACTGAGTGCTGGTCAACACAACCTTGATTTTCCTTAAAGCGCAGCCTTTCTTGATTCTGTGTTTTTGTTCTTCTTCTACAATTTATTTAATACCCAGATGCTTGGTATCCTATTTCGATATTTTTAGATGGTAATATTTTACCTCTTTGTTCAGTCCCTTTCCTGTGTCACTGCTCTGGTTGCAGCCAGAGACCACAGAGAACAGAGCCTTTATTGACTCATTGCAACTAGGGACACCGAACACCTTGGGGAATTGGGGCATGTCTCAATAAGAGGGTAGTAGAAATGACTTAGAGCATTTGGGTTTGTGCTCGGTGTTCGGGGGCAGGTTTCAGGAAGCAGGGATTTGGGCTGGGTTAGGAATTGGGGGTAATTGATTCTTCTAATGAATCTTATCTAGAAGGAGGGAAGAACAAGGGAGGCTAACGCTATGTTTTCTTAAGAGGCAGTGGTCACTCAGATTTGACAGCAAATGAATTTTTGGTATTTTTGTGGTCTGCACAGAGACAATGGATTTGTCTGTGTGTAGACACGATTATGGAATGGTCTCGTGTTTTCTTTCATTCATCACTGTCAGAGAGTGACCCTGTCTAACGTTAGTGTTCTGTGAGATTGATTACGTTCAACAGGAGAAGAAAACAGCAGTGCTATGAGTGGCAGACCAGCTCCTCCAACATCGAGGCCAGACCAGTTAGTTAGTGCCCGGCCAGGTCCCTCTGTCACAGGCTCCCGTTCTCTTTCTTTCTTGTAAACAGTATCTCTGTTTGGTTGAAGTGGGAGACTGAAACAATCATGCATGGTTCATCTTGACTGTCCCCCTTACTGGCCATGTGGTCTTGTGTAAGTTTTAACTTTCTTAGAGCCATAGTTTGCTCAGACAGAAGACAAAATAGCATTTACCTCATACAACTGTTGTAGGAATTACATGAAAAAAAAAAAAAAGCCTAGCACAGAGTAATATCTCAATACATGACTGCAATTTGTATTACTTGCCAGGATATTCTTCTGCATAGCACTTTGTAGATATGTGCCCAATTGAAATGGTTTCTTTATCTTTTCTTTGAAGGTGAGAAGGCTAAATACCTCGGATATAAAGGAAAACTGTTCTGTTAAATGTTCAACCCCATGATCACTGCAAAACCATTTACTAAAATGTTTATGGAAATGTTTTTCAGCATTTGCTCTCACCTCAGCGAGCCCCAGAGAGGCTCATTCAATTGGCAGAGGGCAATCTGAACACCCTCGTGATGGAAATGAATGAGCTTCTGACCAGGGTAAGTTGGGAAGACCACGAATCCTCTTAAAGCAGATAGACCCTAAATGTTAATGAAAATTACATCACATTTCTGAAATGCAAATCTTGTTTCTAATTCCCAATTTGGTGCACAAAGTAAATGTATTTTGATCTGCCACTGCTTCCTCAAAGAAAATCTTAGCGTCAAAGAAGTTTGTGAAACTTGGACAGTGTCAAGGACAAAGGCTAAAAATACCAGAGTGACAGTGTATTTTGAAAACTCAACCCAGTCGCATGTAAAGTCTTTATCAATTCTGAATTCTAACAGCACTGTCTTTCACTATGTAAGGGAAAAGAAAAACAAATGAAAATACTTACAGACGCTTTGATCTCATCACGGGATATTTGCATTTGTATAGAAATAGTCTAAATCAGTATTCCTACACAAAAGAGGAAATCTTTATTGTGAAAATCCAAAGCATTTAAGACCCTTTTAAAAGTTAGAATGTAAAGTCCATGTTACATTTATCAGACTTTTTAAGGAATTGGGTGTTTTCAACTTTCAAAACTGCAAAAGGGTAAAATTTCTTTTTTGCTGTTAGAGAATAAAGAAAACAACAAAATTTCGCCATCTTGTGGCCAGAAAACTGCATGAACAGAAAACTGACCTGTAATTTAGGCATCCAGTCGGATTATCTAAGAGCTTTAAATGGCAAAGAATATTGGAGCTAGAAGCTCTTACATATTATCCAGTTCATTTCTCCTTTATTTGTTTAAGAACAGATACCTCACGTTGTGACAGTGAAATGAATTACCGATGGCTACATAATTCACTAGACTCAGGAACCTAAGTGGAACCTAGGCTCCAGACTCCCATTGGCCTAGTAAGGTTTCCACCACACAAGCATGCTGCAGGGTTTAGGAAAATTTCTGTAGGGAAATCAAATCAGTTTCTGAGCACAGAACGCTAAACAATGGCCTTGATATCACAAATAGCATATTAAACACTTTTTCAGAATCTTGTACCAGCAAGATACAGAATAGGGTTTCTTGCCAGATGTAGTTAGTATTAATTAGATTAATGTACACTTATCTCCTATTAATTTAATAGTTAATACTTTTGTATTTGTTATGTAAATACAAATAAAGAAGAAATTTTCAACCAATCACAGCAAAGTAAACTCAATTCAACAAGCACTTCTGAATGTTCGCCCAAGCTGGGTGTTTACAGACGAAAGATACAAATGAAGCTGTCTTTGTCTTCAATGAACTTGAATCTAGTTTGTGTGTGTGTGCATGTGTGTATATGTGTGTGTATACATATGTATTTAAATGTATGGAGAGTAATATGGGACAACTGCATGCAAATATATAATAAAACATCAAATAAAAAGAGGAACAAGAAATGCACCTGAGAAACACATGCAAATGAAATGTTAATCTTGTTATGTTAATTAGGGAATATTCCATGGAACAGGGGACACTTCATTTATTCATTCATTTTATCAATACTTATTGGGCATCTACCATGTTCTAGGTACTCTGTCAGAATGACAGACACTGGGGATAGAGGTATAAACAAACCTGACACAATTATTATCTCAATGATCTGATTACAGCCTAATGATCTAAGCCTGGAAACATAAATATTTTACTAGAAAAGTCATACCTTTATTATGTGTTAGCCTACATCATCTCATCTCTTCAGCAGACTCTCCAATAGTGAATAAAATTTTAAAAATAGACTTTATATGTTAGAAAAGTTTAAGGTTAAAAGCAAAGCTGAGGGGCACCTGGGTGGTTCAGTCACTTAAGCCTCTGACTTCGGCTCAGGTCATGATCTTACCATTTGTGTGTTCGAGCCCCACATCAGGCTCTCTGCTGAGCCCGTTCCAGATCCTGTGTCCTCTTCTCTCTCTCTGCCCCTCCCCTGATCATGCTGTCTCTTTTTCTCTCTCTCTCAAAATAAATAAGCGTAAAATAAAATCAAAGTTGATTGAAAGTACAGAGTACTACCATATACCCCCAATCCTACACATACATATCCTCCCCCATTATTAACACCCCCCACTCCCAGAGGGGTACATTTGTTACAATAAATGAAGCTACACTGACACATCATAATCACTAAAAGTTCATAGTTGACTTTTGGGTTCCCTCATGGTGTACATTCTATGGGTTTTGACAAATGTTTAATGACCTGTCTCCACCATTATAGGATCATACAGAATAGTTTCACTGCCCTAAAAACACTCTGTGTTCCAACGACTCACGACCCCTCCTCTCAAACCACCACAAAACTGATCTTTTTACTGTCTCTATAGTTTCGTCTTTTGCAGAGTATCGTATAGTTGGAATCATACAGTATGTAGCCTTTTCACACTGGCTTCTTGCACTTAGTAGGATCCATTTAAGTTTCCTCCGTCTCTTTTCATGGCTTGATTGCTCATTTCTTTTTTAGCGCTGAATAATATTTTCCATTGTCTGATTGTACCACAGTTTATTTAGCCATTCAGCTACTAAAGGACATCTGGGTTGCTTCCAAGTTTTGGCAATATGAATAAAGCTACTATATACATTTGCATACATAAGTTTTCAATACATTTTTGTAAATACCAAGGAGCTGAATTGGTAGATCATATAGTAAAGTGTGTTTCATTTTGTAAGAAATCACCAAACTATCCTCCAAATTGGCGGCACCATTTTGCATCTCACCAGCAATGAAGAAGAGTTCCAATTGTTCCACATCCTCCCCAGAATTTGGTGGTGTCAGTGTTTTGAATTTTGGCCATTCTAATAGGTGTAGAGTTGTATCTCCTTGTTTTAATTTATAGTTCCCTAATGATATATGATGCCAAGCATTTTTTTCATATATTTATTTGCTATCTGTATGTTCATCATCTTTGGTGAGATGTCTGTTCAGATCTTCACTATGGTCTGAGTGTTTCGTCACTTCCAAAATGCCTATGTTGACGTTCTAACTGCCAGGATGATGATAATAGGAAGTGAAGCCTTTGAGAAGTGATTAGTTCATGAATGTGGAGCCCTCATGAATGGAATCAGTGCTCTTACTAAAGGAACTCCTATAAAAGAGAGATCCTTTTCCCCCTCCTTGCCATATGAAGACACAGTGAAAAATGACACCAGGAAGTGAGTCCTCACCAGACACCGAATCTGCTGGGGACTTGATCTTGTACTTCCCAATCTCTAGAACAATGAGAAATAAACTTCGGTTGTTTATAAGCCACCTAGCACATTGTATTTTGTTATGACAACCCAGATGGACTAAGTCTTTTCTCATTTTTTTTTAGTTGTGTTGTTTTCTTATTATTGAGCTTTAAGAGGTCTTTGTATATTTTGGATCATAGCCCTTTTTCAGATATGTCTTTTGCAAATATTTCCCCCCAGTCTGTGGTTTGCTTTCTCATTCTCTTGACAACATCTTTCACAGTACAGAAGTTTTTAATTTTAATGAAGTCTAACTTATCAATTATTTCTTTCATGGATTATACCTTTGGTGTTGTATCTAAAATGTTGTCACCATATTCAAGGTCATCTGTATTTTCTCCTATGGTATTGTCTAGGTGCTTTATAGTTTTGTATTTTACAATTAGGTCTATGATCCAATTTCAGTTACTTCCAATACCATTCTTAAATAAACTTGTTATTTTAGAATAGCTTTAGATTTATAGAAAAGTTACAAAGATAAGACAGAGATTTCCTCCAGGACCCATACCTGGTTTTCCCTACTGTTACTTTCTTCGTATGGTATGTCTATCACAACTAATGAACTAGTATTGAGCCATTATTATTAACCAAAAGCTGTACTTTACTCAGATTTCTTCAGTTTTCACTTAATGTCTTTATATTATTCCAGAATCCCATCCAAGATACTGCATTACATTTAGTCATGTCTTCTTAGACTATACACTGAGATTTAGACTTTCCTTGTTTTTGATGATTTTGATAGTTTTGACAAGTACATATAATTTGTGGGGTGTCCCTCAGTTGGATTTTGCCTCATGTTTTTGTGATCAAAATATGGAGTTATGGGGTTTTGTGGGAAAGACCAAAGAGGTAAAGTAGCATCCGTATCACATCAAATTAAGAACACATGCAATCAATATGTCTTATTATACTGATGGTGATCTTGATCACATGGCTGAGGTAATGTTTGCCAGATTCGTCTACTGTAAAGTTATTCCTTTTCCTCTTACCACACTGCAAGACCATTTTTATCTGTGAATTCTTTAGATTTTATAACACAAAAAGCCTAGAAATAAGACTGCTGAAAGCAAAGATCTCCTTGATAATGTGAGGATGAGGAGAAAATGGAAATCCTCATTTATGAATTAATCTTATCTCTATCACATTTATAGTTAGAAACATAACTCTCATGGAGACCTTAGATACTCAAGTCTTCATGATCAGTTCGTTCCCCATGGTCAAGCTGCTTAATAATCCGAAGGTGAATTGATACACGTGGCATCATTTCTAGAAGATATGATACTGGATATTGGAAATATCCAATAGTATCAGCCTAAGACCATCAGTACCTTTATCTTACAGCCTTATCACCCAGCCAGCGTTTGGGACCAGAATCTGAGAAGTGCAGTAGCCATGATTTCCATTGCCTACATTAAAGGAGACAGTGCCTTAAACCAGGGGCCCACACTGGAGTTACCTGGGGCCAAGTCTCACACCCCCTCACAGGGGCTGTGATATAATTGGCCTGAGGTGCAGTAAGTGCACTGGGATATTCAAGAACTCTTTGGATGATTCTGATGTCAGCCAAGATTGAAAACTACTGTGGGCTTATAATCACCTGATAGTTCCAGTTCCCTTTCCTCTGGAAAGTTCTTTCACTTGTATAGCTGATGTTTTTGATGCTTCTTTTCTTCTGCTTTGGTGGCCAACCAGGCACTTTAGGACTAACATATTCTTTAGATTTCTTAAAGCATTTGGTGAGTCTCATCCTACATAGCTGGTGTGTGTGTTGCCCTCTCTCCTTCAAGTGCTTATATGTGTTGTGCTCATTTTTTCATGGAGCAATCTAGTTTTATAATGATCTTGGTAAAGAGAATCATATTCTTCCCCAAACTAACACTTATCATGTATTTTATATAATTTTGTGAGTGTGCAAATACTACATAGGCAAAATATTACATAATCCTCTATCTCTTGCAGTGTATTTTGACTTATTGCCATGTGATTTCCCTCTTGGAATATAAGTTCCTTGAGCACAGGAATCATATTTGAACTGCCCTACAATATGTGTGGAATACTGAGATGTTTTTTGATAACAACTCCAAATACCTCTATAGCAGCTGCTCTTAGCTCCCTCTTCTGTTTCACAGCCAAATTTTTTTGAAAACTTGGGAACAAGTCTTCACTAACTTCTCACTCCACTGAAAATTAGATTTCCTCTCTCTGCCTGCTACTGAACTATTTCTACGAGATAACCAATGACAAATTGGTCACTGAATTCAATGAAAACTTTAATTTACTTGAACCTCCTGTAGCAATTGCCACTCTTGACCTTTCCTTCCTTCTTGACATATCCTCCTCTATTTTTCTTTTAATTCTCTGTTCTTTTATTCTCTTACTCTGTCCATCCCTTAAAAGTTGGTTTCCTTGAGGTCCAGTCATCAATCTACATCTCTTCTCATGTGTAAATTCTTTCTTTGGCATTTAATTGCCATGTGTATGCTGATGATTCAAAAATCTATATTTTGGGGCACCTGGGTAGCTCAGTCAGTTGTGCATCCAACTGTTGATTTTGGCTCAGGTCATGATTCCAGGGCTATGGAATCGAGCCCCACGTCAGACTCCGCATTCTGTGTGGATTCTCTCTCTCCCTCCTTCTCCTCTTTCCCACTCCCCTGCACTCATGGGTGTGTTTTCTCTCTCAAAAAAAAAAAAAAAAAAGAAATTTATATTTTCAAGACAGACTTTATTTTCCTGCTTCAGTCCTAGAAACCTAACTGCCAACAGGACATTTCAACTTAAATTTACCATCTTCCTCTTAAAACACATACTTCCTCCTGTTTAGAGCATCTCAGCGATTTATCCTCCAATATTAGGCAGTCCCCCACAAAATGAATGAGTTACCTTTTACTCTGTCTTCATTTTCTTTTTTTAATATGAAATTTATTGTCAAGTTGGTTTCCATACAACACCCAGTGCTTATCCCACCAGGTGCCCTCCTCAATCCCCATCACCCATCCTCCCCTCCCACCCCCCATCAACCCTCAGTTTGTTCTCAGTTTTTAAGAGTCTCATGTTTTGGCTCCCTCCCTCTCTAACCTTTTTTTTTTCCCTTCCCCTCCCCCATGGTCTTCTGTTAAGTTTCTCAGGATCCACATAAGAGTGAAAACATATGGTATCTGTCTTTCTCTGTATGACTTATTTCACTTAGCATAACACTTTCCAGTTCCATCCACGTTGCTACAAAAGGCCATATTTCATTCTTTCTCATTGCCACATAGTATTCCATTGTGTATATAAACCATTTTCAACCCAATCCAATTCAGTTTCCTTGTATGACCTCACTCTCTCTAAGCCATATTTGACTGCAATTATTATTCATATGACAGAGTAAACTCTCTGAATCACGGATCTGATCATGTCACTTTCCTTCAAATTCTACAACAGCTCTCCATTTTGTTCAATATGACATATAATGCTCTCCTGTTGTGATGTGATGTGATTCTTGCTTAACTCCCCAGCCTCATCTCTCCCCCAGCTCACAGTCTGGTTATCTGATGCACTGAACATATAAGCCAGAAAGCTAGGAATTTTTCTTGGTCCTTTTTCTTCCTCACTGTACCCCCACTTATTCAACTCATTACCAATTGCAGGAGGTTCCCCTTCTTGTATGGATTTCATCTCCGCTAACCAGCTCTCATTCGATCTCTGTAACCTTTAGTTTGGAATTAACATATTGGCTTTCTACCTATTCTTTTTGCTTTTACTCCTGTTTTCCTTCCACTCTATTCTCTACAGTGTAGCCAGAATGCACTTTTGCTATTCCAAATTTGACTATGTCACCCTAGTGCTTAAACTCATCCTCCCAACTTCTCATTGCTCTTTGGTTAAAGCCCCAAATCCTATCTTTGGCTGCATCTCCCACTACTTGTGCTTCTGGACATCTGCACTCCAGCCATACTGCCCTTCAGTTATCTCATCCCACCACCATAGAGCCTTTCCATATATGTTTTCTTTAGCCTTTGAAGTAAGTCACCTTCTCCTATATGTTGTTAACTTCTGTTAATTCCAATGAACCCTTCAAACCTCAGCTCATGGAACCCTGTCTTATGAGTTACATTTAAGGTGTGGTGAGACTCCTCCTATAACTGGCTTATACTACTGTGTTTTTTCTTCAGTTTGTAATTATATAAATTTATTTTCATGATCACTCAGCAAATACTTCTCTACTCCTCCAGACTATGAGTTTCAAAAAGATAGGAAGTATGTCTTCTAAATATTTTTTCTCACCATGCTATCACCAATATCATGCACATAGTTCAGTAATATTTAGTTAATTGTGAATAACTTAAATAATAACACTTGAACAACTGGCTGACAGGTATAAAAACTCAAAATAAGCATTGATTTTTAATATGTGTAAAACACACTAAAATCAGGCATATATGTATATTTATATTGAGTTGGATATTTTACTTCCTTTGAAAAACATCTCCTAAATGTTTATCTAGAAGGGGAGAATGCTATCTAATAGACTGAATTGTATAAAATATCAAAACCTAGCTTTATTTGCATTGTCTTTTACTGCCTATTTTTAAATCAAATTTAAAGAAAAATTGTTTCTAAAATAATGAAACTAGTTTTTAAATTTTTTAAGTGCCAACAATTTTGAATGTTTACCTTGTTTATATGTTTAAAAGGTTTAAGTTGACAACAGTGTTTTTTTTTAAATTTCTGCTATTATATTTTAAAAGAGAGAGAAAGTGTATAACACATGATACTTGTTTGGTTTGGAACTTTCAAAATTGACACCTGAAATATTTAGGGAGAAATTACATAGAACTCACTTATTACCATTCTACAGGGTCACTTGGCTTTTCCCTGTTTCCTCTTGTGTTGTGTAATAGCTTGCCTGAGGAGTACTTCACCAACACTTAGACATACAAAACCGGTAGTTTTTGAAAATGACCCTTGAGAATAGCATATAAATGATTAGATCTGAAATTTAATTTTAGCAGGAAGCCATATAAGTCTGCAAATGCAAAAGTGGATGGCATCTAAGCAATGTTGTCTTTTCGCTAGTCAGATTTGCCCCATTAGATTCTAGCTTTAACATAAGGCAGAAAATGAAAGACACTAGTAATATCCAACCAAGAAAATTATGTGCAGATTTCAAGAGGCACAGTGAAAACTGCTTGAGCTAAGGTGAGAAAGTAACAGGTACGTTGTTCAGAAGTAAATTAATGTGTGCCTAATTGTAATGCATGCTGCTTAATATAAATACTCTTTAAAAAAAAAAAAAAAAAAAAGGAAAAAAAGAAGAAGAAAAATAGAAGGGAAAAAAATACCCAGTTTAGTGAACTTGAATGTAAAAAAAGGTAATCAAAAGTAAGAGAGAAACACAAGGTATTGCTTAAGGCATCATTTAGAAAAGAACACTGGAAAGATTGTAGAACTGAGGTAAGAGGATGTAAAAATGAGAAAATCACAGACAGAGAATGAAAGGAAGATTGTACAACATAGTAGGATAAATGAGAAGACATTTGTCAAATATTCAAAGGACAAGATAACAGTGCATATCAGGGAAGCTGACGAGGGAATGGAATGGTAATTTAATAAAATACAAGAAGAACCAAACTGAATCATATAGATAGCTCCTATCATGTAGTATTTAGCATTCATCTGTAACATTATCAATAGCCTGTCCTGGATGAAACTTTTGTGAATTTAGCTTTTACAATGATACCGCCATCTATCACCACTCCCCATAGCTGATAGTGCATTTGTCATAAGCTTCCTTTATGGAGTCTCTCATGGGTGGTTTTGACAAGGGTGACTCTTCAGCCTAATTACTGTGTAATAAGACATGACTTTTAAAAATATGTCTCTATGATGTTCTGATATGGATTCTTAAATATGTTAATCTAGTAAACCCTAGAGATTATACATTTAAAGTACTACCTAACTTAAGGAGTGCCCCTCCTCCAACCCAGAATACTCAACTTTTTTCATATATTTTCCTAACCTTCCTGGATGTTAGCCAAATATAAGTTAGGGTTTGATACAGACAAAATAAAAAGCTGCGAGATGGAAAATTTGTGTTTTGCCCCCAATTCCCTGTATGTACAAGTTCAGATATGCCACTTAACCTTTCAATACCTTCATTTTCACCTGTATAAAAAGAGGGATCATGTCCTCTGTGTATCTTTAAAAGCAGGAAGAGTAAATGAGACACAAGAGAGTATTATAAGCCCTTCTGAACACACATATCAATCCAAGATACAGTTGAGCCTGAGTAACTCCTCTTTTAGAGTGCTAATACTGTAAGTCAATGCCTTTTTCTTTTTTTTTTTTTTTTTTTTGGCCAAGAACCTCACATTTCCTCCTCTCCTGGAGCACAGCCAAGAGAGGCAGCTCTTCTAGACTCTGCAAGGAAGGCCGTCTTCTTCCTCAGTAAGCACTGTGCTGGCCCTAAAGAGTTCTCCCTGCTCCCAACCCCAACACTGCCCTCACCAGCGTAGTACTTGGTGTGTGATCGCAGGCCACTGTTTAATGATCATGGGCCCAGTACAAGGATGTAGTGTGGTTGGGACTGGAGGCTCTCCTGCCTGGCTCTCCTCCTCAGCACTCAGCTGCAGCTCTTGAGCACAAGCTTCCTATTAGGCTCTGAAAAATGCCCAGAAACTGTCCAGCCATTCACATTCGCTGGCAAGCATAGCACCTGGCATATGGCCAGTTTGAGTGGTAATGGGAAGGCATAGAGAGAGAGATTCTTTCCCCTCCAACAGGCTTTAGAATGTCCAAGGAATTTGTAGTTGGTTTGATTATTATTATATCAGCTAATCACCCAATATCTACTCTGCCTGAAACTCTGAGAAATAAAAACAGGTAAGACATAGCCTTAGCCCCAAAGACAGAGCTTACATAGATAAGGCAAAACACCTAGCAAAATAATTACCCTATGGGGTGCCTGGGTGGCTCAGTCAGTTGAGCGTCCAACCTTGGCTCAGGTCATGATCTCGCGGTTCGTGAGTTCGAGCCCCGCGTGGGGCTCTGTGCTGACAGCTCAGAGCCTGGAGCCTGCTTCGGATTCTGTGTCTCCTTCTCTCTCTGCCCCACCCCTGCTTGCGCTCTGTCTCTGTCTTTCAAAAAATGAATAAACATTAAAAAAAATCAAAATTATTACGCTAAATAGTCGTGAATGGTGATCATGATAGTTGTGTTTGAAAATCTGAAAGAGGGTTCCGCCAAGTAGCCAGCACCCAGAGCAGGCTGGGCTCAGAGCTGCCCGGCGGCACCATGTGGGTCACCCGGAAGACCCTCCGGCAGCAGGATTGATGTCAATGCAGGGGAGACTGTGGAAGCACTGGAGGAGGAGACTGAGTCGGAAAAGGGGAACGAAGTCTTTCCCATAGGAATAATTATTCAGGCAAGGTCCTTCCTGATGATACTGCTGTAAAAGAAAATGAAGTTGATGGAAAAACCTTGTGATAGTTATGGTGGCAAAACCCAAAGCAGTGACAGCACCAGCACCAGCCACAGCCCAACAGTCACATCCTGCCACCTCGCCACAATTAGCTCCTCCACGGCACTGGCTGGGGCTCAGGTCCCCACCCCCACCCTACTTTGGCTCCCACTCCCACACCTGAACTCCTCATTCCAGCATTAACAAGCATCTTCTGAGCCCAAAACCTTCCAGCAATGAAACAAGAAACACCTGCAGAAAAGCCGGCAGAAACACCAGTGGCTACTAACCCAACATCGACTGGATGGTACATCAGGAGATTCTTCTTGGCCAAACATTCTTTTAAGTTTATTTTATTTTGAGAGAGAGAGAGAGAGAGAGAGAGAGCGAGAGAGAGAGAGAGAGAGCGCACTAGAGTGGGGAAGAGGCAGAGAGAGAATCTCAAGCAGGCTCCATGCTGTCAGCGCAGAGCCCCACATGGGGCTCAAACTCACCAATCATGAGATCATGACCTGAGCCGCAATAGAATTGGGCACTTAACCGACTGAGCCACCCAGGCGCCCCTTGGTCAAACCTCTGTGAAAATGCAACCAGCACACGTGTGAGGGTCAGTCTTGTGAGACCGTGATAACTGAGGTCATGTCTATGGGCTGTGGTAACTGAGGTCATGTTCATAGGCTGTGGAGGCCAGCAAATAATTGCAGCCCTGAGAGCCATTCTCCACCACCCTGACAGAGCAGTGGAACACCTTTTTATGGGAATCCCGGAGGTAGAGGAAGTCAGGCTGTGGTTGCTCCCCCTCTGGTGGCTGGTCCTGGGGCTCCTCAGTGTTCAATGGCTGCACCTGCAGCAATGCCTACACATTCTGGAGGACATCCCCTTGAACTTTTGCAGATAAGCCTTAGTTTCAACAGCTGAGGCAAATTATTCAACAAACTTCTTCCCGGTTTCTAGCACCGCTACAATAGGTCAAGAAAATTCTCAACTACCGCAGCAAATTAGCCAACACCAGGAGCATTTTATTCAGGTGGTCGGTGAACCAGTTCAAGTAGGGTAGTTGAGGAGGAGGGAGTGGAGGTGTCGGGGAGGAATTGCAGAAGGTGGAAGTGGTCCTGTGAACTACATTCAGGTAATACCTCAGGAATGAGAAGGTATAGAAAGATTACAGGTACTAGGATCTCCCACAGGACTTGTGATGTGAGCATATTTTGCTTGGGAGAAGAATAAGAACTTGGAGGTCAGTTTCCTTCTACAGCAAAACTTTGATGAAGATTGGAAGGGACTTGGGCTGATCGCCACAATACTTGGTGTAAGGTATGAGATTGTTGGGGGTGGGGATATAGGGCAGATATATATACAGTACATGTCTGCTTTAATTAGCAGATGCCACAAATCTGCATAGTGTGTAAACTATTACACAACCAGAGATCAGATTTTTTACAGGTCATTATTTCTTCTATAAAAAAACTAGGTAGGGGCGCCTGGGTGGCGCAGTCGGTTAAGCGTCCGACTTCAGCCAGGTCGCGATCTCGCGGTCCGTGAGTTCGAGCCCCGCGTCGGGCTCCGGGCCGATGGCTCAGAGCCTGGAGCCTGCTTCTGATTCTGTGTCTCCCTCTCTCTCTGACCCTCCCCCGTTCATGCTCTGTCTCTCTCTGTCCCAAAAATAAATTAAAAACGTTGAAAAAAAATTAAAAAACAAAAAAAAAAAAACAAAAAAAAAACTAGGTAACTTTTTCTGGGTGTCACCTTTTTTAGTGTCTTGGATCCAAAAATTTAGTGTAATGCCCTGCTTTATATTTCTTTGACTTAACATTGATTTCTGAAAGAATCCTTGCTACCTAGAACCTACAGTCTCTATTTTGTGGGAGCCCTTGATAATGGCTTTGTGAAATTGAAAGAAATTGGATCAGCTGTAAACAGAAATGTCAAGTTATTGATAGTTATCGTTGCTTCTTCAAATACGTATAAAGTTAATGTGTAAGAAAGCCCATTCTTTCAAGTTAAATAATTGGTGGGGTTGGGGGGAAAGGAGAGAAGAGGAACTTCTTAAAATGTAAATAATTACTGACATATAAATTTTTTTTGATCATTGAATGTGAGGATCTGTGCAAGAATAGGCAGAATTATCTCTCTGTTTACGTGTTTTTTTGGTTTGTTTTAGGAAACAAATTGGGAGGTGTCTACTGTTTACTTCATTGTTGTGTTGCAATAAAAGTTTTAAAAATCACCATTGCATATTTGCTTTGGATGTATCCCTTTGTGAAATTTAGCACTTTGAGGCCAGCGGAGAAATGCCACATTCACTCCCCTTCCCTTTCCCTCACCAGAAATGTGTTCATCAGCAAGTCACAAGCTTAAAACTGCTGCCTTTCTTTAAAGCCAGAAAATGCCAATTCAGTTCAGAAGTAATACAGATGTTTCAGAACTGTGTTTCTGATGTTTGTAAATATTTTTCCTAATTAGATAAGAATGTATGACCATTGATGTCATTAGGATTGTATTGCTTTCAAAAAGAGGAGGACAGAAGTATAATGCAGCATCTTGCATTACATTGGATAGACTGGTAAAATCTTTTGGAAGAATTGAAAGATGCAGCTGGAAAAGTATCTTGGAAAATATATAATCAAGATATCTCATGGCATATTAAAAGAAAACTTTTAAGAGCAAAAAAAAAAGAAAGAAAAGGAAATGTAAGAAAGGAAAGCATGAGCCAAAACAGTTAGGGATGGCTTCATAAAGAAGGTTAGGTACGGACTGACTCAGAGGCTGGATTTATTTTAGATAATTCGAGAGAGGTTAAGGAACAATAAAACAAAAGCTCTTTCTGGAAGTGTTTATAGAAAAATAGGCAATAAGAATGGTAACAAGGTTGGCAAGACGTGTTGGGTAACTGTTTAATCATTTATTGAACATTCATTCAATATTTGCTAGTAGTTAGTCATCGTTCTAAGAGCTGGATATAAAGTGAAGAGCAAAACAGACCAAGTTCCTGCTCTCTTACAGCTTGCCTTTTAGTCAAGGAGGTAACCCATAAATAGGGAAGCCTTAAAGTAATTCTAAAATGTTTGGTACTATGAAGAAAATGTTCTGCAGAAATTTGAAAACCTGGCTAGGTGCCCTGGGAATGGCCACACCAGGAAGGGCCACTGAAGCTGAAAAATGACACAAGACAAGGATCCAGTCTCTGAAAAGATAAGAGAGAAGTTCATTCCAGGCAGAAACAGCAGGATCCCAGGAGGCCCTAAGAAGGAAAGAATTTGGCATATTTCACGTGCTAAATAGAAGCTGGGGAGTTTAATTTCGTAGGGTCTTAATGCCAATTTTTTTCACTTCTTTCTTACCATCGGTCATGTCGAATTCATGACATCTTACTATTGGAATGCTCATATAATCAATCAGTACCACGTGTGTAAATGATGACTCTTACACATTATTGTATAAATTAATTAGGAAAGTAGAAATCAAGGCAGGGGATGCTATCTTGATCATCCAGAATTTAAAAGAGACAGTGTATCAATATACATTTCTTTAAAAAAAATTAGATACTCTCAGCTATTAACCAGGATTGGTAGCCTTCATGGTGTCAGTATGTAAGTTATGATCTTTTAGTAATATAGATAAGATATTGATGATAAATTTTAAGTTTATTTTTTGTTTTTGTTTTTAATGTTTATTTATTTTGAGGGAGAGAGAGAGAGAGAGCGCGCATGAACTGGGGAGGGACAGAGGGAGAGAGAGAGAATCCCAAGCAGGTTCCATGTTGTCAGCACAGAGCCCAATGTGGGCTCAATCCCACAAACTGTGAGATCATGACCTGATGTAAAATCAAGAGTCAGACGCTTAACCAACTGAGCCACCCACGTGCCCCAGATTTTAAGTTTAAATTATAATGTACATTTTCTGTGTGGTAACAGATACTAGTGCTGGTGATACATTAATTCTTAAGATACTTAAACATTACCAAAATGTAGATCAAGTCCCTTATTATATTCTGTGCAATCTGAAAATAGGAGTGATATTATAGAGTACAGTCAAGTCCAGCCTAGACAAACATCTACAACAGTTTAGAAGGCCAAGATCTTAAGCAGTTGACATTAGTAATTCAAAAGTAACGTTTAAAAAATTACATGTATGAGTATATGCATGTGGTGTGTATATGTAAAAAGTAACTTGACCTATTGATGAGAACCCTCCAAATAATTTTGTATATTTACTGCAAACTGTAAAGAGAAACTTTTAAAACTTCCAATGCATCTTTTCATCCTTCTGCTTGTGATGATAACATAGGTTGAGGAATTAGATGATAACTAGACTTTATATTCTTTTATGCAAAACCTTGAAGACTGGTCATGAATTAAAACTCTCACTGCCCCTGGGAAATCACAAAATGCAGTATAATTTCTATAACATCTCTTACCATGTTCTGTATTGGCCAAGCATTTAGTTCTATTTTAATTTCTATTTAAAATCCACTTATGTATAAAAAATGTAGGATCTCTGGGCATGTCTAGAATGCAAGTACTATGGTACAGGATTATAGACTATTAATACTCTGCCAATTTGGACCTTAGTCAAGTTATTTTAAGACAGTTTGTGATTCGTTAATTCATTATCTGTAGTTAGATTATCCCTATCTTTTTAGTTAAAAAAAAAAGGCATATTTATTAGCATATGCATATGCATAGAATTATGAAATGTAAACCTATTTCAAGGTGCTCTAAACCTTATAGTATCTTTTAAGAAACTTTGAATATTACACATGCCACTTTTATTTGACTAAATATAATGTATCTCAACTATGAACACATTAAATGGATTCCTTTGTGTCAAGTGGCATCTTCATTGTGAATGAAGGTGAAAATGTACCAGGATAACCTTTGGGAAGTGAGGCTGTTTGTGAAGTTGTTTTATTTTGTTGATGATGATGTATGGTTTTGCGATTAACAGTCATCTTTTCTGGGGATGACATGGGTGAAGTTAACATTTATTCTTCTTTAACGTTTTACTGGAATCTTTAGAGTGTTATAAAACATGCATTTACTACTTGGTAGCTAAACATTTCTCCCTCTTTGTTTCTTTAATTAACGTATTGATCTAAACTGCATCTATAGGATCAAGCTTATTGAGACAGACTGCCTGTGTCTCCACAAGAGATCATTGCTGGACTCCACACTTTTTCCGTAAATAAAATATGGACAAAACTGCAACATGTGGAGGTTGAAGAATCCATTAAAGACTTTTGGCAACTGTACCTTAAAGATACTTCAAAAATAATTGCGTTTTATCGCTTCCTTTATGTCATTGCATACAGCAAGGGTTTTAAAAAGACCAAATACGGCTCTCTGATTTCCATTTAATGGAAGAAGTAATAAAGTTTAATTGTGTACTTGAGCACAGGGTGTCATTTCCAGTATATCTGATCAATAATTTATCGATTGCCTTTGGCTCGGAGTAATATTTGAAAGAAAATGTAGCCAGTGGGCGCTTATCTAGCTGGAGCTTCATCATCTCAATTAATTATGCTTTTCCTGAATTTGGATCATTAGGCGACCAAAGTGACAGCAGATGGCGAGCAAACTGGACAGGATGCTGAGAGGACCAACAGGAGAGCAGACTCCTTAGGAGAATTCATTAAGGAGCTTGCCCAGGATGCAGAAGGTATTAGAATCATTTAATTTAATCATTATGTCTCCCAACAGAAAAATAGAGAAAGGGATTACACAGGACTGGAATTTCTCCAGTAACAGATAACATTTATCAGTCTGAGGGTCAGGTTTAAAAAGTGTTTTGGTTGATATATTCAAGGGCGTTGTCTGCCGAGAGTCTGCAATCTACAGTGTTAAATTAGGGACAACAGCGAATTAGTAATCATGAGTGCAGAGTCATGGAAAATTAAATGTGGTCCCTTAGGAATGCTTTAATTTTTGAGGAATGGCTATTATGATTAAAGAACGAATAGATAACTTATGTCTTGCTATTATTTGTATTCAAAACCAAGAGATTGTTAACTTTTTTAAAAAGCTAATTTTAACATTCTACTCAGTACATTAAAGCAGCACTTTAATTTCTCAAAATGGCTTTTAAACTACTTGGTGCTGTTTTTAATGAACATCTGGTGCTTGGTGTTTGGATTTGCTACCTTACCAGAAGCTACACTGCATTTAGTCCATAATTCTCTAGGAGCTGGTTCTTGGCATCTACCAATCTGACTGAAGATCAAAGTGGAAGCCATTTTGGGGCTAAAGCCCAGATGAGAAAAAGAGATTTCACAAAAAAACTAGATCTTCAGTATATATTAATATAAAATAAACACGCATGCATATTTAGAAAGGAGGAAACGTGTTTTTTTTTTTCTTTTAAAAAAATAAAACATTTTTATTGCTCTACAGTGTATTTTAGATATTTTGCTTTGTAATATAGCCAAATAAATCAGGGCACAGGATAAACTTTCAGGCAGATTCTGACAGGTAGTTCTTAGGAATCACTGGCTAAGAAGAGACCGAAACTCCCAAAGATTTCCCACAGCAGGAAGCAACAGAGTTTTAGTCTGAGGCAAATAATCTGAGGCAAAACATGTCAGGATCTGGAACATTCTACTGGAAAATTCTTAATTAACTCATTATGGTTTATTCTCTGCTAGATGGAGTTATTGTGCTTTCCCTGATTTTATTTTCCATTAATGCTGCTTAAAGTGTTCTCCATCCAGCACTCCCTACCCCCTCCCCCAACACACACACACACACACACACACACACACACACACACACACAATTCCTTCTGCTTGGATCCATGAAGGCAATGGTCAATACCCCAGTAACTTTCCTTTTCCTTATACCTCAATCTCAACCACTCAATACTTAGCAGCCTATCCTGGAACTTATTTTGAAATCATTTCAATCAAATATTCATACCTAAGAGTAAATGCTAGTACATGTTTTCAATAGACTCCAACCAACATTAGCACTGCTAATTCATTTTCCCTGCGTTGCACCCACCAGCCAGTTTGTGCACGGGACAAAGGCACCAACAGGGGGCAGAGTGGAGACGATATTTAGTCCAGGTTTTGCTCATCGCCCACAATCTATCCGTTAGAGAAAAGGGTTATGTATCCTCATAGGTGTCTCCCATTCTCTCCAGTGTGCGTCAGTCAGACACTCAGGTCGTGTCTGTCCAGACAGGACACATTTTTTTCTAATTCATGTGAAGTGCCAGGTGGGATAGCTGTGATCTGTACCTGAGAGAAATGTGGACATTGCTCCCTTCTTCCAATGGGTGCTAATGTAAATGATAACAAAAATAATAACCACAGCCCCTCATAAAAGAACTTTGGCAAAATTAATCCAACTGTTAAAATTTTATGAAAATTAAAATTTGAATATGCCAGAGGTAAACTAAATCCTGAGATGTTTATATGTGCTGTTAAGTCTTAGCAGTTCAGGAATTTTTTTTTAAAAAAGGAAACTCATCAAAAGCCTTAAGTAAGTTATACAATATATCCACACTCATTTTTCCTCCTGGAATTACACTAATTGTGGATAATAACGGTACTTTTAGGCTTTATTAGTGACAATAAATTGCTGTGGGAGAAGCAAATGTTTTAGCCTGGCATTTGTCTACTTCAGTTTTATTTTTAGATAGATAGAATACCTTACTCACCCTATCTTCCATTATAAGTCCTGGCCTCTTCATAGATAATCAGGGTCCATTCATCTAAGGCATTCTTATCTCACCATAGTTTAAAATCTACTTTGCTAGGACTCCTGATTATATCACAAATATACTATATGTTATTCCATATTATTCCATTATTAGAATAATGAGTGATATATATATGTACATATACACATGTTATATATATGCTCTGACATATTAGGACTTAAGAAATGCTAGACACCTTCTTTCCTATTTCACAGGTCACAATTGTATTTGTCATTCATGATAAATTTACCCATCAGAAGATTTTTTTTTTTTAGGCTCAGTGTGAAAAACAACTTTGTTTCTCCTGAAGAATTAATCTATTTGTATGTTGCAGATACTGTTTACTTCTTAAGTTATCCTTTATAATCCCTTGCTACTTTGGCTACTAAGATACTGTTAATATGTCTTCTGATTTACATTATTTTTTATCTTTACCCCATTTCCTTTTATGAGAATTTTGTCTTGTTTTAAAGATACTTCAAAACTCCTTAAAATTCCCTTTGAAATAAAGTAGAAATAAGTAAATAAATTTAAGAGATATATTAATGTTAGTTATTTTCAATTCTGTTGAAAATGTACCAAACTGAGAGTGCATACCTTTGAAAAACAGACTGAATAACATCTTCGCCTTTAGCTTAAAAATATTCAGAGAATTTCCAAATTCCACATGTAAAAGCAGTGAAGCAATCATATCTCTTCTATTAAAATGATGCTTCCTTTCTTAATACAGTATCATTTTGCTAAAGCAGCTGCTGTGCCTTAATAATTTCTTCTAGTTGCTTACATATTACTTTCACTTAAAAGAAATGATTCATGGTTCCAAAAGGTACAGCAATCTTTGTCTTTTCCTTTTCTCTCTCATTTTTCCAGCAAGTTCTTCCCTGGAGAAGTTTAACTTTGAGAATAGACCACAAGTGAGGCGTATCTCATATTTAATCCTTTACAGCCACCTAAGTCCAGAAGCTAAATTCAATCAAATTCCAAAAATATCTCGAATCAAAGCTCACTTATATATTCACTTAATAAAAGAAAAACAAAAACCTTTGTCAGGTTGAAAAGTGGAATTTATCTCTTTCATTAAAATAAAAAAAAAAATTGAATGCAAATGAGTCAGTGTTTAGTTACATGATGTAATTAGTTAAAATCAACATACAGACAGACATGCACTCAGACCAAAGGAGGAGATGCACCATAGGGAAAGGTCAATCTACTGTCTTCCTTGAAATGTAAGAAGTATAAACCTTACATTTAATCATTGGCATTCTGGCATATTTCTCACAAAGTCTGCTGGATGAAGGAACTTTCCAATTAATCAGTCCATGGTCACTGTGGTTCCTTCACAAACACAATAAAGCCTAGGTGATAACTTAGCAACAGTAGTGGTGGAATCTTGAGAAGTTTCCTTGGTGTATTTCAAAGTATGACTGTTAAGTAGTTGACCAAGAAAGAGCCACCCTCACTAACTTCTAGGAAAACAGCACATGTGCAATAATTTCTACCACAAGGCTAGGAATGACCATATTTGTTCTTTAAAGCACCTGACTTAAATTGTTCTACAGATTAAATCATGGCTTTCAGAATAAGGAGTTGACTGCAGCAACTTGCTAACCAAATCCATTTATCATGAAAAGAGAATTTGGGGGTGCCCGGGTGCCTCAATCAGTTAAGTGTCTGACTCTTAGTTTCAGCTCAGGTCATGATCTCACAGTTTGGTTCATGAGATCCAGCCTAGCGTCGGGCTCCACACTAATAGCACAGAGCTTGCTTGGGATTTTCTCTCTCACTACCTTTCTCTCTGCCCCTCCCCATCTCACATGCACACACACTCTCTCTTTCTCTCTCTCAAAATAAATAAATAAAAAATAAAAGAG
The DNA here is from genome assembly GCF_023721935.1 of Panthera uncia. Classification (NCBI taxonomy): domain Eukaryota; kingdom Metazoa; phylum Chordata; class Mammalia; order Carnivora; family Felidae; genus Panthera; species Panthera uncia. The sequence continues at coordinate 85,308,016 of NW_026057580.1, forward strand.
AATTCAAAAGATGCATTTTGGAAGGATAAATAAAAGGTTAAAACTCAATTCCTTCTGCTAAACCATGATTTTCAAACTCTAGCATACATCTGAAGCCCCTAGAGGGCTTGTTAGAACATGGATTGCTGGTCCCTACCCTCAGAATTTTTAACTCCATAGATCTGGAACAGGGCCTGAGAATCTCTATTTCTAATAAGTTCCCAGGTGAGGCTGATGATGCTTGTTTGGGGACCACATTTCAGAACCACTGTCACACCCTTCATGGCTCATGTCACACCCTTCATGGCTGCTCTATTTGGCCTATGTGTACCTGTTTCAGGAACTCTGAATACTATCGTTAGAACTCTGAATACAGCTCCAACCAGTTTCAATAAGAAACATTTCTCCAAGAATATAAATGAATTTTCAGAATTCTTTATGTCCTAAATGCATCTTAAGATAGAGCATTGAATAGTAGAAAATGTCTCTTAGCCAACCCAGAGCCTCATTCTAGGGATGTTCACAGGTAATATTATAGAAATAAGGTTTGGCACACAAGAGTTTGAGAAAACCTCTCCTTTCAACTTGTTAAGTTAATGTGCCATAAAACACACTTCAAGAGAAGTTGGCCTAAAACTAACGGGTAGAACTGCATAAATGTTTCAACGCACCGGTTTTTCAAACTTTTATCCGACATAGAATTCTTTTTTTCAAATGAAATCTTGCCCAGGACACTAACCTATAAAATAGACACTTGACAGAATAGACATCATGTGTAGAATACCTGGAGCACCTAGGGAATCCTAAGATTCTGAACAGCACGGTTTGAACTTTATTTAAAGCTTAATAAACACAGACGCTTACAGTGGATGTTATTGCTAGAAGGTAGCTTTGAGCCCTAATCCGTAGCCCTTGTCCCAAGACCAGTGCTTCCTCCCTCATTCCTTCCACCAAATGAGCACAGAACTGTGCGGAAGTACAAGGGCAGGTTTGTTTTCAGAGATCTCCTCACTGATAGTTTTTCCCTACTCAGGATTTTAAAATGGACTGAATGTGATTGTGTCTTATCGGCCGTGCAGATTTTGTGCTTTCCTCTTCCAAAGGGAATGCTACATGTATCATTGCTTACCTCTTCCCCGGGAAGGGATGGAACCATTTTTTTGTTTGCATTTTCTTCCTTGTGAACTAGAGACACCCTCCTTTAAGGACTGTGCCCCCCAAAAGAAATATAAAATGGAGAAATATGTCACCTTTCCCTTATTGGTATGGATTGTTATTAACTACCTCCCTGTTACCAGCAGGAACACTCATGGCAAACTACATTTCATTTGGAGATCCTGGGGAAGAGCAGACTCTTGGTGCCATTTTTGCATGTGGCATTTTTGTTTACTAATTTACAAAATTTGTTTTACCCCCTGCAGCTGTAAATGAAAAAGCTGTGAGACTAAATGAAACTCTAGGAATTCAAGACCAGGACTTTGAGAGAAATTTGCAAGGGCTTCAGAAAGAGATTGATCAGATGATGACTGAACTGAGGAGGAAAAATCTTGATAAACAAAAGGAAGTTGCCGAAGATGAGTTAGTGTGAGTAGATACTCTGTTATTTTTTTACTTGATAAACTGAATTTTTCAAATGGTTGTTTACAATTTTCTAAAATTTTCATCACACTTATAAGTAGAAGATGCTATTTTATTTTCCACTTAGTAATAATTTGTCTTGCTCTAAAATTGATTAAAAGTATGTTTTTGCCTATGTTTAAATAATCAAATAAATGATCTTTTTTGGATTGCTGTCCCTTCCACAATTAGGCTAATGGACTTGCTTTATTAATTGCCTGTATTAGGGACTTCTAAACCATCAAAGGGTTTTTTTTGTGTGTGTTAATAAAAATATCTTTGGATAATTATGAATTTAGCAGCCCATTCTATACATTTTGTCATTTTAGGAAATGCTGAATAGAAGGGTCATCAAATAATAAATGCCTAATACCTTGAAATAAGGGCTGAAAATTTGAGGTTGGAAATAGCAATAGTGATTTTACTAATGCAAATGAACTCTGTGACCACACACTCAGGAAAAAATAAATAAATAATTGTTACATTTATAGTCAGCTAACTTCAAAGTGATGGTGTTATTAATATTTAAGTAATATATACTAAACTAACAATATCAGCAACACCTGAGACCTTGTTAGACATACAAAGTATTAAACCCCACTGCAGACCTACTGAATCCAGAGGTCTGGGGATGGGGGCCAGCAGTCAGTTTTGACAAGCACTCCAGGAGATTATAATGGCTGTTAGTTTGAGAACTACTGTTTTCCAAGTAGTTTGCCTTTCATAAGGGCAATATTATCACTTTAGGAAAACCATTAAGTTAAATTCAGGAAACTCCCAGATCACTCAGTTGAAAGAAAAAGAAAAGTAGGTCAACATCATGATGCCATATTAGCATGTCAATAACACAGTTCTGCTAACAGCTTTTAACCAAATATATCAATGTTCATACCTTATATCCAAAGTAACAGAGAAAATGTACCACTATGGTGAATCAGGTGACTTTTTTTTTTTTGTATGTGAAGCAAACCATAAAACTTACTTCATCAGTCAGATTATGAAAATAACATGAGACTCTTTCCAGTTGAAAATGCTATATTACTAATACATCTTAAATGCGTGTATGTTGTGTGCTTTCATATTAATTATAAATGGCCTTGCCACTTTTCAGGTACCCATTTTCATCTTGATTTAGTACACAATCTGCTTTAAATATCATCTTATTTTCCATTGATTTAATACTAGCATTGCTATTTAATACCAATAAACCATGAGGCAGTGACAAGGGCTTATTGTCTGTTACTGGGCGGGGGTGACTGCAGGGCTGCAGAAGGCCTTCTGAAGAAGGTGAAGAAGTTCTTTGGAGAGTCCCGAGAAAAGAATGAAAAAGCAGAGAAGGATATCCGGGCGATACTGGCAGACAACAAAGATAAAGTGGATGCTGCTTGGGACCTGTTGAGAGAAGCCACCGATAAAATCAGAGAGGCGAATCGCTTATCTGCAGCAAATCAGAAAAACATGACTGCTTTGGAGGTGGGTCTTAGGGATTCTCATTTGAATCTATAGGGCTGGGTTGGATGGGGCGGGGATTGAACATAGCTGGAAAAGTCAAGTTGATGCACATTTACACAAATCAAGAACAACTCTGAAAGGAGACTTCTAACAAGCAGATCAGGAAATAATCCTTTTAAAAAAAATTAATGACTATATTTTTGAGAGAGAGAGAGTGTGTGCACACACAAGAACAAAGGTGAGCAAGGGAGGGACAGAGAGGGAAACAGAATCTGAAGCAGACTCCAGGCTCTGAGCTGTCAGCACAGACCCCAACATGGGATTCGAACTCGGGAACCATGAGATGATGACCTGAGCCAAAGTCAGACACTTAACTTACTGAGACACCCAGGCACACCAGAAATGATCCTTTAAAAAAAAAAAAATCAAGGACCATTGCCATAGACTCAAATAAAATTAGATAACAAAGTATTGAAGATTTTAAGGACAGTGTGATACAGGGAAGGAACTCTTTCCTGGGAGTCAGGGGACCTTGATCTTAATGATGACTGTGTCACTAACTAGAAATACGCCTTGGGCAAGTCTGTTAAAGTCTCTAAGCCTCAGTCTTCAAACTACACAATAAGTGCATTTTATGTGACTGCATCCAAGGTATCTTCGAGTACCAATCTCATATGGTTTTGTAACCCATGCAATCTAATCCACAAACCATTGTTTAGACATCTAACTACCGAGGGTCACAAAAGTGCCAACTTATTTCCTAATGGAATCTGGGCACACTAAGAGTCCAGTGCTTGGGAAAGATTTTGGTTCCCTTTTCCTTTGCAATGTGTTCCATGCAAATGATATTTTAACAGGGACTAACATGAACATATCACATCTGAGTTATATTTTTCCCTCTTTTTCTTCACCGACAAGAGATAATTCTCTCCTCAAGAAATGATGGGCACCTTCTGCCTTTTTTAGAGAGGTTATGAGCCTAGAACCAAAATAGATTTTTCCTTTTCTTCCTCCCTCCATCACTCAATGCCTTCCTTTTTCTTCCTTTCTTCCTCCCTTCCGTTCCTTCTTTATCTTTCTTAATACTTACCATGACAACTTGATCACTTTTCCCAGTAGTAAATTCAGCACGTATGATGGTGCAAACTGTATTAGGCATTTAAACAACAACTTCTCCCCAGAAACAAAACTTCCTTTGCTGTTTTCAAAGTATTTGACCCAACAGATCTGAAAACAGCGGCAGATCTCTTTCTCTTCTAGTGTATAATCTCACCTTCATTATAACTGAACACTCTCTGGCATATATGATGCTTTCAAAAATATTTGTGGGATGGCAGTTGAATAAAACAAATCTGGATATTTTTTTCCATCTCATTTCTTTCCATTTTCCTTTAGAGTAAGAAGTAAGAGGATGAATTAATTTTTTTTTTTTTCTGGGATTCACCCTTGTCATGTTGATGGAAGATGGAGAAGGCTCACTTTTTTCCTAACTGAGGTATCTAATCTTAACCAATTCGGAGTCTACTGACATGCTGGGAATATTAAAGAAAAAGTGCCGTCTTGTGAGGCAGGATGTCGGGCTATCGTCCTGTCCCCAGTGCTGACATGATTCATCCTGCTCAGGGACACACCAGTGGTGTAACTTACCCGGAGGTGCACCTCTCCATTTTATGGCAACAGTTTAAGAAATTAAAATTACCTGTGTGGAAAGCATAATAAGCATTTGGAAAGTATTTCAAGAAGAGTTATAGTGGTGCAGTAAATGGTCCTTTCAGCTACTCCTTCCTTTTAGTGATGTTTAAAACCAGGAGCCATCATTCTTGGGCACCCCTAGAGATGCCTGGAGCTTATGTAGTCAGTATTGCGATTCTAAGTGGTCCTTTTTGTATTTTCATTTTATGTGTCATGCTTAACTAAAGGCTTGTTAAAAACTTACTGGAGTAAATAGATAAACTGATGAAATTAACATGAGTAAGGCACAGCTTACTTAAGATTGCCAGGGCTCATTAGGTTAATTACCAAGCGTCCTGTTACACCAACTGACTGAGAATCAACTGAACAGTTTGTTAAAACACAGGGTCCCTGAGCTCCTACCCAGAGTCTGAGTTGGTTAGTCTGGACTTGGCTTGGGGTTCATATTTTAAAACTCTCCCCAGATTAATCCGATGTGTATACTGGTTTGAGAACAACTGACACATTGTATCCGTTCAATTGAATAACGAGCTGTGTTTTATTTTATTTTTTGTAAATGCTTATTTATTTTTGAGAGAGAGAGACAGAGTGTGAGCAGGGGAGGAGCAGAGAGACAAAAAGGAGACACAGAATCTGAAGCAGGCTCCAGACTCCGAGTTGTCAGCACAGAGCCTTGATGCGGGTCTCGAACTCACGAACCATGAGATCATGACCTGAGCCAAGTCGCAGGCTTAACCGACTGAGCCACCCAGGTGCCCCATGAGCTGTGTTTTAAATAGACAAATTGTGCCTGTGCTCACAAAGAAGGTGCTATAATTAAGACACAACTCAATGTTATTTGTTTATTTTAAGGAGATAAGCATGTATTGTTTGTTAAAAACACTTACTAAGCCCCTACTAATTTCAAGAAATGTGCCAAACAAATGTCGATTAGATCAAACACTGGTCCTTATGGTGTGATCCTTGGAACAGCAACATCAGCATCAACTAGAAACTTGTTAAAAATACAAATTCTTGAGGTCTGCCCCAAATCTGTCAACTCAGAAACTGGGAGTGGCACCCAGCCACCTGTGTTTTAAAAATGCCTCCAGTGATTCAGATGTAGCCTTAGGTTTGAGAACCACTGAAGTAAAGAATAAAACACCATCTCTGATGATTTCAGGTAACTTGTGTTTAGTGGGAAGTACACACAAGTAAGTCACTTCATGCACGGCAGTAACATCATGAAACTAAACAAAGAGAGGGCATCTAAATCACCCCCTGGGTTAAGGAGGACTTCATAGAGGACATGATATGTGTGCTGAGTCCTGCATGATAAGCACAAGTGAGTCGAAGCAGAAAAGGAAGAATATTCCAGAAATAGGGAAAACCACAAGCAAGGACATGGAGAGGAAAAAGAAAATATAAAACATTTGGGAGAAAATTCAGCAGTTTGATAGGATTGGAATGACGACTTCACGGGGACAAACAGGGGATGGAAAGCCAGAGAAGACAGGCGAGGTCCAGAACTTGAGTAATAAAAGACCAAGTACATTATGATCAAGTTAAGGAATTTGGGGTTTATCCTGGAAACTATCAGAAGCCACTGTAACATTGGAGTCATGGATTAAAGTTACATTTGGGGAAATTTGTGAGTGGTTCATATAAACTGGAGAGTTCATTTGGTATTAGGAAATCATGTAGTATAAGGCTTGGAAAATAGGCGGTGGTGATCTACAATGCCTGTCAGGCACCTACCTCAGCAAGGTGCTGTTGGTAACAGAGGTGTTTGAGACTGAATAGGAATGATTCCTGGCCTCGTAGAACTTAACATTCAGGCAGCTTCACAGTATATAATTCTGAGATTAATATAGGCTAGGAATATCAGCAAAAGAGTCACACGCACAAAAAATGATGGCATCCTCGCTGAGACTGAGAGAAATGATGGGGTCACATGAGCCCCAACACAGAGCTCTGGAAGTGCACGGTGGTGTTAGGAAACGTCAGAACAGTGAAGCTCACTGCCGAGCTACAGAAGTGTGTAGTAGAAGATAGCTCTGGAAACGGCATTTGGAGCTAGATCAGAGGGGCTCTGAATGCAAATTTCTGGAGGAGCACGGGATCAGAGGGCACTTGCAGCGATGGAGAGAAGGCGGAGAGGACCGTGTGCATGGGTCGCATCAAGGATGTGAGCAATTCAGTTACGCGAGGGAACATGTATTGAACAGTCTGTCCCTAAATCGACCATTAGGAAACTGCAAAAGGAAGGATTGCAAAGAAAGTAGTTAGTTGCTAGACAGAGAGGACGATAGCTTTTGCAGGCTCTTAAGCCTTCCACCTCACCCAAAAAGGTTTTAAATTTACAGAGCTCTGGAATGAATTAAGATCTAATTAGAAGTTAAAAGTAGAGATGCAATCAACTTTGATACATATAGACTGTTTTTATGGAATTTATATTATAGCGAGGGAGATAATCCCTAAGCCAATAAACAAGTATGTAATATAGACACAAAGTCTGGAGCATGGACTAGTATACATAATAAGTGATACGTTCAGCGATATCGCACCTGTAGTCAATATGTTGTGCTTCCTCAGTTGTACGTAGTTCAACAGGCTGTTCATTTCTGGCGTGGAGTCACCGATTTGCACTAAATAACAGTGCTTTTCGCAACTCTCAGAAGGGGCAATCAAGATGGTTCAATCTATACAAAAAATACCATTATCTATGATTCTATGGTTTGTGGCCACCCTGTAGAATATAATTCAGATAAATGAGTGCTAAGAGGAGGACCAAAATGAAGTAATTATAATAGTTAACGATTACATTGTGTCTGCTGTGTGCCAGGCAGTGTTGTAAGTCAGTTCCTCTCAAATTTTACTGTGTAGATCACCTGGAGTTCTTGTTAAAGTACAGTTTCTGAGTTGGTAGTTCTTGAAAAGGCAATGAGATTATCTATTTCTAATACCTTTCCAGGTGATGCTGATGCTGCTGGTTAATGGCCCACATTTTGAGAAGCAAGGGACTAAGGCTTTTACCTGGGGCTACATAAATCACTCGCCCCTGTTTTTCATAGCTTGTGAGTGGGCAGAGCTAGGATCCCGACCCAGGCAGGCTATTCCCTGAATCTGGTTTGTAATTGCTGTGGTATATAGATAATAATTGGGATGAAGATGGCGGCTGTTTTAGATAGGTGATCAGAGAAGTGACCAGAAACAGCGTGGGGGAGGAAACAAGGCAAAGAACTGAGCGAGAGCACATCACGGAGGGAAATACAGCAGCAGAGAATTGGAACAAGACATAGGGACTGGCAGTGGACTTACATGGTTGGTGAAGAGAAGGGGGGAGAAAGGTATGAAATCAGTGCTATCCCAGTGCAAATAAGGCAAATGATTTCTGTAATAGGAGTGACAGTCCTTTCATAGCTCAAGACCTAGGCTTCTTCATCAGGTAGACCAGGTTCAAACCTTACCTGCACAGGTAGTGTGACCTCGAGTAAATCACTTGTTCAAGTTCCTATTCTTTTAAAAGGTGATAAACACAGGACCTGTAGAGTTAGTGTAGAATTTACTGAGAAAATCCTATAAACTACCTGGCACATATTGAGAGATAAATGAATATAAAACTAGCATTATTATCTATATAACAACATAAATGGCAGAGGTTTAAAATTGATGCAGTTAAATGCACAAGTGTTTGGGAGAATGAGTGAGATGTATAAAGAAAAAAAATATACACAAATGTTTGCTCCAAATAGAAAAATAACAATAGGTCTCTCTCGTCAATTTTATCCTTCTAGGCTAGGAATCAGTTTCATGTAGTTTTAAGACAAGCTATCGGCATCAAGGAAAAATGAGAGCTTGCTCTCTTTTCACGGAACAGCCCATTAAGTTTATTCTTCCATGTGTTCATTTCTCTTTTTTTGAAAAGCACTTTCCCTAAGTCCCCTTAAAAATCTCACTTCTTCCAATTTTTACAGAACTCCCATAGAATAAATCTGCTTATGTCTATGCTCACAGAATACTCCTTTGGCCCTGCATTCTGGAATGTAACGTCTAGTTCCAATGTAATTCAGGGTACGACCACATGTTCAGTAATACATATTCAGCACTTGCACTTACACAAGTTTAAAATGGGTATTGATCTTGCTTTAAAAATAGTTTCTAGGGACGGCGCCTGGGTGGTTCAGTCGGTTAAGCCTCTGACTTTGGCTCAGGTCATGATCTCACGGTTCTGAGCTCGAGCCCCACATGGGGCTCTGTGCTGACAGCTCAGAGCGTGGAGCCTGCTTCAGAGTCTGTGTGTGTGTCTCTCTCTGCCCCTCCCCCACTCATACTCTGTCTCTGTCTCTCTGTCTCTCTCTTAAGAATAAACATTGAGGTGCCTGGGTGGCTCAGTCAATTAAGTGTCTGACTTCGGCTTGGGTCATGATCTCACAGCTTGTGAGTTCGAGCCCCACATCAGGCTCTGTGCTGACAGCTCAGAGCCTGGAGCCTGCTTCAGATTCTGTGTCTCCCTCTCTCTCTCTGCCCCTCCCCTGCTCACATTCTGTCTCTCAAAAAATAAATAAATAAACATTGAAAAAAAAATTTTTAAATAAATATTAAAAACAAGTTAATAGTTTTTAGGGGCACCTGGGTAGCTCAGTTGGTTGACTGTCCAACTCTTGATTTTGGCACAGGTCAGGATCAGAGGGTTGTGGGGTAGGATCCATGCTCAGCATGAAGCCTGCTTAAGATTCTCTCTCTCTTTCTCTCTCTCTGCCCCTCTCCCCCACTCATGCTTTCTCTCTCTTTCTCTCCCTCTAAAATAAAAAATAATCAAAAATTTTAAAACGTAGTCTTTAATTCCTCAGCTAACATCACATAACTTTTCTTCTCTCGGGTGACTTTCTCACACTGAGAGGAAGAAAGTACTTATATAGGGATTTAAATAAAATAACTCTCAAAGGACTGGCCAGGTAGTTTGTAGCATTCCCATCTGTTCTCATTGTCAACACGACGTGCCTTGTTCACAAAGCCTATGTTCAGGCAGCTCGAGGAAGTCAAGAAAGAATACAGGGTCGGATAGGATTTCCTCCGAAGGGCATTTTGATGTTTTGTTCCTACTGTGCTACAGAAAAAGAAGGAAGCTATCGAAAATGGCAAACAACAAACTGAGAACACTTTAAAAGAAGGCAATGACATACTCAGTGAAGCCAACCGTCTTGCAGATGAAATCAACTCCGTCATAGATGTGAGTACTTGATAAAACCCAAAGGGAAAAGAAAATAATAATGATACAGGCTTTCATAAATAGGACACAATCAAAAAATCTCAGTAACATAAGCAAATCCTAATTTTTTTTCTTGTGGGTCTCAAATTGTTTTTGGACTATTCCATTATGCCTGTGCCTAGCTCTTGGCAACAGTTAAAACTTCACACTGTTCTCCCAACAGACATGAGAGGGTACTCATAAACACTCACACAAACCTGTATTTTTTCCCACAGTGATGAAGGGTATTTCTTATTCCTAGGATAGCCCTTAAAATCTGCTTCAATATTTATATAATGTTAGTTGAAAGAGAAATGTAAACTATTAGCAGACTTTTAATATCCTAATGCAGTAGACACTGTGGTATATGGGAATAGAAACACAGATAATCTAAAAGATCCTAATGACGACCACTTATGCATTTATACCTACAAAGTAGCATTTTCTTAGAAAAATATAGTTAGGTTATTCTTGGTGTAAATTGTCTCCATATATTTCCTAATCCCTCTTATTAAATAACAGCTTTTATTCTGTCTCTCTTTTGGCTGTGTTAGTAAAATTGAAATTTCTTTTTAAAAAGTAAGTGTGTGGAATTGTATCTCCTAGAGAAATTAGTAACCGATTGGAGGCTTGTAGTCACATACTTAAAATGCCCTCTCTTCTCTACACATCAGTACGTTGAAGACATTCAAACTAAGTTGCCACCCATGTCTGAGGAGCTGAAAGATAAAATAGATGACCTCTCCCAGGAAATACAGGACAGAAACCTTGCTGAGAAGGTGTCCCAGGCTGAGAGCCATGCAGCTCAGTTGAATGACTCATCTGCTGTCCTTGATGGGTATGTCATTTGTTGTCGCAAATGCCTTTGTATCTTGACGCTTGTCCAAAAGTTGTGACTCGCAGAAATGGTAGAGAATCTCTTTGAAATCTTGATTTCTCTAATTATGAGCATACGAGCTACTCGGTCTTTCTGTGGAAAAGCCTAATTAGGAGGGTCTGGGCAAAGTTCCACTGAAGCAGCTTCAAAAGTCTGAGTTAAAAGTGGATTCAAATATGGCTTGGTAGGGAGTGAACATAGCCCTAGGCTATGCTAAGAAAAAATATTTTTTATTCTTTATTAGAGAGCACAGTGGTTGCCTTATTAGCATTTTAAATAATAATATGTAAATACACATTCCATTTCAAATTCTAGTTTTATATTTTTCATTAAATCAAAACTATTGTTAAAAGACTGGCTTTTGAAAATGTGGCCCCATACATAGTCTTTAAGTCTTTTTTTTTTTTTTTTTTTTTCCCTGTTTCAAACTCCAGGGAGACACTACATAGTTCCCTTGTGTAATAGGCTAGGACTCTTATTTGGGTCAGAGGAGGGAGGGGCAAGTGACAAGGTGTGTTTGACCTATAAATAGCCTTCTACGTGTAAGCGGTATGTTGCCCTACAATTTGGAGTCATCATAATATAAATATAGGTCCTATAACCCCCAAGAAGAATTTTCTCGAATAAATCTGTTATTTAATATATAACATGTGTAAGGTTCTATTCCAATACGTAATATGCACGACACAAAGGAAAATATCCATGTTTGAAGACCCTGGACACAATTCACACTCAATTCATTTTACAGTAAACTATTGCCAATTTTGCATGGAGGGTAGTGAATGGAGCAGTAAGTTAGAGGTCCACAGATGCAAGCTCCAAGTTTTTAATTAGTGATGTGTCGGTCATGTAACCTGACACAAGCTATCTAACCTTCATTTATATCCATCTGGGAAGTACACCTATCCTAAAGAGATTTTGTGAAATTCATTCCAGTAATATGGTACAAGCACTCTGAAATGTATAGCGTGCCTTACAAATGATGTTAAGGATCATCTCACTGCTCACAGTTTGCAAGGTGCATGAGGTTGCAGAAATGTTTGAGTGGGTATTAAAAAATATGTTGGTAGTATTTCATAGCTGAATTATTTAGGAATATGAATTTAAATTGACAACTACAATATAATACAATAAGCAGATATTTCATGATGACTTGGAAGTATAATTGTCCTGGCTGGGATCATTTAAGCCGTATTTGTTATAAGTAGAATGTTCTTCATTTGGGTACCAACTGCTCTGATGTTCTTTTTTGGGGGTAATCCCAACAGAATCCTTGACGAAGCTAAAAACATCTCCTTCAATGCCACTGCAGCCTTCAATGCTTACAGCAATATTAAGGATTCTATTGATGAAGCTGAGAAAATTGCCCAAGAAGCCAAAGATCTTGCACATGAAGCTACAAAACTGGTAAGAACCAAATAGTGCTTTGTACTAAGAATGTGGGTCAATTTGTTTGAGTAAGTACCTAGACTAAATTTCTCAAATTGAAATGAGCTCTGGAAAATCCTACCAAGTTAGAATATTTATTTTGAATTATTTTCAAAGGCTCCTTTTAAATCCTATCTAAAATAAACATTCAGTGTGCTGTAATCATAACAGAATTCTTTTCTCAGTCTCTCACTACTTCCCTCTACTGATAAGGGCCTTGAAATTATTGCAGATGCCAAGCGGCTTTGTGCCACCAACTCACAGAAGAAAAACGTCAAACATAAGACTCTGGACAGGGAAATGTATTACTATTATTCCAAATATCATCAGTAAGAAAGCGCCCAGAAAATTAACACCGCTGCTCACGGCTACCCACAAATTTGGTATATGTGAAGTTTGACTATAAAGTGTCCATTTTGCAAAACACATGAGATCATATGCTTCTAAACTCCTTATACTGTTTTTAGCACAATGGAAACCTTTGCTTTCAAAGCAACCTTTGACTGCTGTCATTGTTCAAAATAAATTTGGAATTAATATTTCAGAATTTGGGGGTTCCAATTATAACACGTTATCTTGTGTATTTTCAATACTGACAAATCTTCATTATACATCAACATTTTGTAAATAAGTTATGTGATACACCTTCATAACACTATTGTAGGTTATTGAAGGTTAAAAAACACTTCATAGGAAGCACATGGTGAGTTAAAATGTTCTGAATTAAATATTCTGAATCCCTTTGGTCTTCACATCAAAATTTTGAGGAAAAAAAAAGCTTGATTGGACATTTGACTGTGAATGAAATACACATAACTATTTAGCGTTAGAGAAACAGATCAATATTTGTTGTGATTTAATATTGGGCACAAAGGTATCTAGGATCTCAGGGATATTAAATGCATTTACTACACTCTTAGAAGGTTTATTTAGTGATCGTAGTGAAAACATATTCCATCAACAATTGCTACTGTTTCTGTTCCTCTGGAATAAGCTCTAATACCATATGTTCTGAGTATTTCTTATTCAAAATCGTGATACGACTATTGCAGACACTTCCCTATGCCTAGTTATCCTTTCAAAATGAACCTGTTTTTTTTAATCTAAACTACTTATCCATCTTCTCATAATCTTCTATTTTAAAGACCCAGATTTCCAAGGTCACCATTTTCATTTGGCCTATGCTTTATCGCAGGACCATTTTAAGTGTCTAACACAGTACCTGGCAAATAGTAGGCACTCAGGAATGAATGAATGAATGTCATTCTAACTAATATCTTTCAAATCTATTTACATTCATTTGCACCAATAAAAATCTCATTATTGTCATTACTTCATCTTTATAAACTTCTAACTATTATTTTGTTAAAGAGCTGTTTAATTTCACCCAATTTTAATTCTATCACCTTATGTCTAGAAGACTGACATTTTTATGCAGACACAAAATATTCACTTTCCTCAACACTGATGCTTATACATGATAATCTAGCCAGCCTCAAACACAGAGCTGGGATGAGTTGTAATGCTTTACAACATGTCTTCTTGTTATCATCATTCTTTCTCTCCTTCCATATCCCACATAAAAATAATTAAATGTCTAAAAAAGTACAAAATAAATGCTAGGGGCACCTGGGTGGCTAAGTTGGTTAAGCGTCCAACCTCAGCTCAGATCATGATCTCACAGTTCATGGGTTCAGCACACTGGGCTTTGTGCTGACAGCCCAGAGCCTGCAGCCTGCTTTGGATTCTGTGTCTGCCTCTCTCTCTGCCCCTTCCCCACTTGTGCTCTGTCTGTCTCTCTCTCTCTGTCTCTGTCTCTGTCTCAAAAATAAATAAACATTAAAAAAATTTTTAAATAAATAAATTCTAAAGAGAATAATTTATTAAATGGTTCTTAGCAAACTCAGAGAAGACAGATTTGTCCCAGAAAGTTTATTGGACTAAGCAGAAAGTTTGATTCATGAACAGAATAAATGAAGCTTTCATTTTAATGTCATGATAACATGGTTGTATTTTACTAGAAATTAAACATATTTGCCAATCATTACATTGCACAATTACGTAGATAGGACTAGAATGCCAGAAATGTAAGAGTCAGTATTATTGCTGGAGTGATAGATACATACAGAAGAGTGTGATTGTTATTTATGTATGAAAGAATTCAAGAGTAACAAATCAGAAGAGTCCTTTACACATTTGAGTCCAGCCCTAAAAAGAAGGAAAAATGTTCTCAATGAATCAGAAAGGAAGGACAAAGAAACAAAGCAGGAATTTATATGAGGAGAAAAATGGCCTGTTAGACAAGCAATAAAACAACCAATTACGACTGTGAAGAGATGGACATGAGATAATATGAGAAGAAAAAAGCCGTAAGAACAGAAACAAATGAATGGTAGAAAAAACGGCAAAGCATAACTGACAGCATTTTTAAAGTAACTTCGCTTTTTTAAAAACTACTTAAAGCTACCTATTTATAAATACACACATTGTCATTGGAAGGAAAATATGAGAGGAATGTTGATCACTTAACTAAATAATAAGCAGGTGGAGTCTGTATACATAAAGATGATAGTGGAATATCCCTAAGCAATGATTAACAGCTACTTGTCTTGTATATATCATTTATTTAAATATTGAAATGAAGTATTTGGGGAAAGTAGACATTATGAAAAAATAGGTATGATTTTTCCGCTAGTGTTGGGTGGGAAAAATGCCATAAAGCATTTGTTTTCCTACACATAATCTCCAAGATAACATTTCATGTAGTACCTCTCATTGGTGGGTGCAAGGAAAGAAGGGAAATACGTCATTGGTCAGAAAAGAGAATGTGATGATCCAATTATTTTGTTTTAATCTTAATCGCTTTGGTGCTATAAAAAGTCCTCAGACGCTAAAAGAACAGAGAATCAAACTTTTTAAAAAACTTTCCAGATGATAGATGAACTTAAAACCTATGTTATGAACCAAATCAGGTTTTATTTTTTATTTTTTTTTTTAACGTTTTATTTTATTTTTGGGACAGAGAGAGACAGAGCATGAACGGGGGAGGGACAGAGAGAGAGGGAGACACAGAATCGGAAACAGGCTCCAGGCTCCGAGCCGTCAGCCCAGAGCCCGACGCGGGGCTCGAACTCACGGACCGCGAGATCGTGACCTGGCTGAAGTCGGACGCTTAACCGACTGCGCCACCCAGGCGCCCCCCAAATCAGGTTTTAGAAGTAGGTGAACAAATAGATTTCACAGAATGCTGGATCCTTGGAATGACCACCAGAGAGGCAACAGGCATGGTTTCAGTGGCCCTGAAATAGGAGGCCCTCTCCCCTTTCCACTGGAAAGGTCGTAGATGCTATGCATTTGGATCTGGTGCATTCCAATAACAACAAAAACAATTGAAAAGAAGGGTAATGTAGAATAAATTCCATAGTTCTGGTTCTTACACATCGTGAGGAATCATCACACAGCAATAATCGCACAGTCTCACCTATTCTGAAATGTCATCTTCCTTCCTTTCCTGTCTCACTCCCTTGGTCTAAGTCAGTGCAATGTGCTGTGTCATATATACTCCCATGTAGGCAGTCATCACCTTCCATTGGTATCTTGCATTTAAAAAAATGAATCACTCTTTCATTTCCTCTGGCACCAGAAAGTTTCCTCTCTTCAGTCCCCTCTTGTCCACCCTGCAGTCATTGTCTGAAACTTCCTCTTTCTCTCTGCCTGTGTCTGTCTCTCTCATACACACATACCAACAATATTCATTAATACCCTCTAGCCCAGGATCCCCTTTCTCAATTTCAGTCTGAGCTTCACTAGAATGAGCATTAGGAATAGAAGAATTTATACTGGGCTTCAACCCCAGTGAACTGTGTGTTTTTTATTCTCCAAGTTCAAGTTCTGTTTCTTGCTAAAATTATACATCATTCAAGGGAGTCATAATTCTAAAAATATTTAGCATGGTCTTTTCCAGGCATTTCTGGAAAAAAAATAGTATAACATACAGAAGAAAATAAAAGCAGTTTGTAAGTAATGCATTTTTCCCCCACAGAGACAAGGATAGTGAAATAGTAAAGAACAGTGCTGTATAATCAAAATGTAGGCTTTTGATAAACTACAGAGATGAGGGGAAAGTCTAATATATATTTTAGGAGTGCCTGAGTGGCTCAGTCAGTTCAGCATCGACTCCTGAGCTCAGCTTAGGTCATGATCCCACTATTTGTGAGACTGAGCTCAGTGTCAGGCTCTGCACTGATAGCAGGGAGTATTTTTGGATTTCTCTCTCTCCCTTTGTCTGCCTCTCCCTCACTCTTGCATGTGTGAGCTCTCTTTCTCTGTCTCTGTCGCTCTCTCAAAAATAAATAAATAAAATAAATTAAATGCGTCTATTTTATAGCAAGAAATATACCTAAAAATTAATTAAGTTTAAAGTTTTAACCTTGATTCTAATAAGTACATAAACTGATAAACTGCTGTTGCAAGTGACTTTCCAGTGTTTGTTCCTTAACATGTGGAAAATAGATAGCCATAGAAACCTCAAAAGGAGCTTTCTCTTGCTTTAGGGTCAAGAGTCTAAGGAATAAACTAAATTTTTGTAAATTTTCTCTTATGTGGCAGATCAGTAGGGAGAAAAACGCTGATAGAAATTAAGGACACTAGAGGGGAAAGCCAAAGATTTCTGACAACATGCAGCCTGAGTTAATTCAGATCCATCCTGATGTTAGAAATTCATAGAAATGCTAAATAAATTATAACTCCCCAAATTTAATACATACTTCACTTTAGAAAGAAGCAACAAAAGGAAATCTAGGGGCACCTGGGTGGCTCAGTCAGTTAAGCATCTGACTTTGGCTCAGGTTATGATCTCATGGTTCGTGAGTTTGAGCCCCACGTTGGGCTCTGTGCTGACAGTTCGGAGACTTAAGTCTGTTTCAGATTCTGTCTCTGTCTCTCTACCCCTCCCCTACTCTCTCTCTGTCTCTCTCTCAAATATAAAAAATACAACATAAAAAAAATTTTTTAATCTAAAAATACAGAGAGAGGTTAAAAAAGAATGGCACACTCTAGAGCTGGCACCTTGGTAGCTCAATGAATTTGGAACATAAATATAGTTCCTAATGTCTAGGGGCTGGGATTTTAAACACCAGGCAGGAAGAGATGACATCCCAGCCATCACCTTGAACCTACAAGAGGAGAAGTCTCTGACTGAAAGTACGTAAAAACATGAGACTCTGGAACAATTGTCTTCATCAGTGAACACTCATGCCTTCCAGTTCAGGAACATTCCGAGAAGCCTTGTTTCTTTTTATGCCCTCATTGTGAAAAATGTCTCTCATAAGATGCTAAAATCACAAGCCTATGGATTGAAGTCCAAATTTATACCATTCATATGGTAGAAGACTTTCCAAGCTGAGACATTAATGGAGGGAGTACTAGTCCTGGCTATTGAAACCTCTAGAGCATCTAGGAAGATGCAGAAAATTAGTCTTTAGATACAATATAAATAATCAAGTAGGAGTGAGGATAGGTAGGTAAAGTCCTTAACATGACCCTGAGATTATTGAAAAATCTAGAAGTGAATATAAAATGAAAGTGTTTAAATTATTAAAATGTTAAAAGAATGAATTGAAAAGATTGATGGAAGAGGAACTAAAGACTATGGAAATTTGTAAAAGAGACAGATAAAATTTCTAAAACTGAAAAATATAGTAATTAAAATTAAAAATTGAATGGGAGGACCAAACAACATATTAGTAGCAGATGAAAAGAGAATTAGTTAATTGAAAGAGTTGAAAACATTTCCCAGAATGCGACCAACATGGTAAAATATAAAAGGCACTTCAGAGACAGAGAATGCAGATTGTGAAAATGTAAGTCTGTGAGGAGTTCCAGAAGTTGAAAAGAGTGAGAATGAGGAGGAGTAGTGGTCAAGAGATACTGAAAATTCTCCAGTATTGGTGAAAGATAGGAGTTCACAAATTAAGGAAAATAATCATGATAAAATAAGTCCACACATGGAAAGATCCGTGTTAAACTTATAGAGACCAAATAGAAAAAGAAAACAAAATCTTAAAATAATCTAGAGAGCAAATGCAGATTATCTCCAAAGGAATAAGATTTGTCAGTTAGCATATATCCCATTGAAGTCACGATAGCAATCAAAAAAGAAAGGACTAATATCCTCATGGTGCTGATATAATATGCTGGTCAACTCAAAATCCTATACCTTGCTAAACCTCATTTAGAGGGGAGGACAACATAATGGCATCTTCAGAGAAAAACTGAGGGTTTACCAATCATAGACCTTCACCGAGCTGCTATAAAACACACTTCAAAAGGAATGCCAATAAAATCAAGGAAATTGGGGATTAAAGAGAAAAGTGAACAGAAAAAGTAAATGTACACAATCTAAGCATTATGAAAATCATAATGATGATAATTACTAAATGTATGGAATTGTTTTAAAAAGCATAACGAAAACATGAGAATAATAACATGATAATGGGGCAGATGGTCAGGGTTAGAAGTTTTTTAAAGCCTTAAAATTTTGGGAGGACAGTAAAAAATTGGTTAGATTTAATCTTTTTTAAAGTATATGTATTAAACATTGAGGATAATTATAGAAAAATAAAAATAGTAGTAGTAATCAGAGTTCTCCAGAGAAACAGAAGCAGTAGGATGTAGATAGCTGGATGGATGGATGGATGGATGGACAGATGGACGGAAAGAAAGAAAGAAAGAAAGAAAGAAAGAAAGAAAGAAAGAAAGAAAGAAAGAAATTTGTCTTAAGGAGAGGGACTGTCAAGTCTGAATTCTTCAAGACAAGCCAGCAGGATGGGGACTCAGAGAAGAGTTGATGTAGTCTCAAGTCCAGAGATAGTCTGGAGGCAGAATTATTTATTTTTGAGGGATGCCAGTCTTTTCTTTTAAGACAATTAACTGATTAGATGAGGTTTACCTATCTTTTATAGAGAGTATTCTGCCTTACTCAAAGTCTACTGATTTAAATGTTAATTACATCTAAGAGAGACTTTCACAGCAAGGTGTAGACTGACCAAAAACTGGATACCGTAGCCTAGCCAAATTGACACATAAATTTAACCATAACAAACAGCTATACTTTCCAAATAAATGAAGAGAAAAAAAAAATGTGGAGAGCGAAATTTTCAATCAATTCTATAAAAGGCAAAAAAAAAAAAGAAAACAAGCAAAAATAAATGGTAAATATAAAGCATAAAATGTGATAGAATTAAATCAAGATACATATAGGCCAGGGTGATTATTACTAACTGCCTCAAGAAATAACCCCTGAAAATTCAGTTGCTTACATCGCAATCTGAATTGATTTCTCATATCATACTCAATGTGTTTCAGAACACCCTACTCCATCTTGTAGCTACACCATACTACATAGCCTCCAAGGTTGTTCTGGCAGGGAGAGAGACAAAAGAGACATGCCTACTCTTCCCTCCCTTGGCCTGGACGATATCTGCTCTATTGATCGGGAATAGTCACATGCCTCAATCGAACTATAAGAGAGGCTAGGAAAAATGGGCACATAGAATTTTTGATGAGCATTAAATGTCTCAGTTTCAAGTTATCTTCGTAATAAATATAGGCTAAAATTACTAGTTTTATGACAATATTATATTGGATTCAAAGTGTTTAACAAACACAGCCATCTGTATATGACATACACAAGATAACATTAACTCTTAGGGTACAGAAGACTGAAAAAGAAGGGATGCAAAAAATATACACCAGGGTAACTCTAATCATAAGAAAGCTGGTGTACTAATATTAATAAACAATCAAAATAGGCTTTACATTTTAAAAAATTATGAGAGATAAAGAAAAACCTCTCAATATAATGAAAGAATCAAGTTAGCGGGAAGATTAAAAATTTTTGAACCCAAAGAGTAAGAATGAACAAAGGCAAAAGTCAGAATGAGGAAATCAACATATCCACAATAATAGTGGGAAGTTTTACCATTTCTCTCTTAAAACTTCATAGGTCAAGCAAGGAAATGGAAGGATGAAGGAGATTTGAAAAGTACAATAAACAAGCTTGATTTAATGGTCTTATAGAACTCTACATCAATTAGATAATTAATTCTATATGCCCCGTTATATAAAGCATACATGAACCTTAAAAAAAAAAATAAGACCATGAACTAGATCACAAAACAAGTATAAGCAAATCCTTTTTTTTTAAATTTTTTAATGTTTATTTATTTTTGAAGGAGAGAGAGAGACAGAGGGTGAGTGGGGGAGGGGCAGAGAGAGACAGAGACACAGAATCTGAAACAGGCTCCAGGCTCCGAGCTGTCTGCACAGAGCCCGACACGGGGCTCCAACTCACGAATCTCGAGATCTTGACCTGAGCCGAAGTCGGACACTTCACGGACTGAGCCACCCAGGCGCCCCAAGCAAATCCTAATGAGCCAGCAGCACCTAGATTGTATTGTCTGATCATGGTGCAATAAAATTAAGAAATTATGCAGAAAGATTGCTCCCCAAAAATGTTTTAAAGAAAAAAATCACACTTCAAAGTAATTCATGGGTCAAAGAAAAATGGAGTTTGAAATTACAACTATGAAATATTTAATAGCTAAATGGAAATAAAACTTCTACACATCAAAATTTGTGAAGTACAAATAAAGTGTCACTAAAGTGGCAAGTGAAGTTTGAAATGCAGATACTAGGAAAAAACAAGAACTGAAACGAATTATCTAAAGTTTCTGTTCAAGAAATTAAAAATAATATATAAAGGAAAAAAAAGAAAAGCAGAAATTAATGACCTAGAAAAAATATTAGGATTGACAAAATGGAAAGCTGATTCTTGCAGTAAACAGGCAACACAAGAATAATTAAGCAGAGCTGACACCTATAGACAGGATTAGGAATGAAATAGAGATAGTATAGATTTAATAAATATGGATGTACTTGAGTACATGAGCAACATTATTCAAATAAATTTGAGTGTTTGATGAAGTGGACAATAAATATAAATTTACTAAAAAGAAATAGTAAACCTGAGTAGAAATCTAGTTATTAAATGAGTTGAGTCAGTAGTTAATAGTCTACCTATAACAAAATGATAATGTCTACCAAAATTTCAAGGACTCAATATCCGAAACATTTTAAAGACTAGAAAAACAATGACAGAGTTCCTGGCTTATTTTATGAGGCTGGTATAGTCTTGATGGCAGAACATTGTACAAGACAGTATTAAAAACTAGGGGCACCTGGATGGCTCAGTCAGTTAAGCATCTGACTTTTGCTCAGGTCATGATCTAGTGGTTCATGAATTTGGGCCCGGTGTTGAGATCTGTGCTGACAGCTCAGAGCCTGGAGCCTGCTTTGGATTCTGTGTCTCCCTTTCTCTCTGCCCCTCACCTGCTCATTCATTCATTCATTCTTTCTCTCTCTCTCTCTTTCAAAATAAATAATATTTTAAAAGTTTTTAAAAAGGAAAGAAAAACTATAGGTCAATCATAAATAGAGATGTAAAACTTAAAATATTATCAAACCAAATCCAAATATATATATATATTATATATATATTATATATAAATATATATAATA
>NW_026057580.1:85329969-85406711 GCF_023721935.1 Panthera uncia
ATATATAAATATAATAAATATATATAAATATATTTTTTTTTTTATATATATTTAGAGATCTAGACAAATACAATAAAAAGTTAATAGTAGTCAAATATGGTTGATGGGAGTACAGGTATCTATATTAATTTCTGTTCTTATCAATATACTTAAATTATAAGTGTTTTAACTGAAATGAAAGTAAGAGGAAATTGAAAATCAGTTCTGAGGAATATCTGCCCTGAAAAATACAAGGAAAGTGGTTCTTAAGGCTCCTGGAAATGAAGCAGCCGTCCCCATCCTTCACACCAATAAGAGGCCCTAAATTTCTTTCTTTTAAAATTCATGATGCATGCATATTTTATTTGCTTTTAAATTGAAAAGAGAAGCAGGTAATTTCAAGCAACAGTCCCCTGACCTAACTTTTCTCACCTTTAAACTCACACCCCCAGGTACAATCATTGCTAAGTCTTCCAACCATTTCTTCTCCTTAAATATCTCTTGATAATATTATGATCATGCTATCAGGTGACTCATCACTTTAGGTTATGATCTGTTTACTTACTGCCATGATAAATGGCCTGAAGTTCACTTAGATTGTATCACATCACATCTCCTTCCCACATATCTCCCAATGTGCGTACCTTACTGTGTCTAGATCCTTTAGTGTTTTCTTTTTAAACTCAGAAATTTATTTCTTGTTCCATCAATGATGGACCCCCCACTCTGTAAAATACAGATCTTTGTGCCCTCATCCTTTCTCTAGTTCTGTTTCTCCCTGTCCTCCATCTAACTTCTACCGTTTTAACTTCCATATCGTCCTGCTAATAACATTTATATTTTGTCTATAACCATAACTTTGATTAATTACAAGCATTTCCTTAAAAGACCCCCTCAGATTGGCGGGCGCTTGGGTAGCTCAGTCATTTAAGCATCTGACTCTTGATTTCGGCTCCAGTAATCTCATGTTTCCTGGATCGAACCCTGCTGTCAGTGCAGAGCCTGCTTGGGATCCTCTCCCACTCTCTCTCTCTCCCTCCCTTGCTCAAGCTCCCTATCTCTCAAAATAAACAAACAAACAACCTTTAAAAAAAAACAAAGGGGTGCCTAGGTGGCTCAGTCAGTAAAGTGTCTGACTTTGGCTCAGATCATAATCTCACAGTTGTGGTTTCGAGCCCCGCTTTGGGCTCTGTGCTGATAACTTGGAGCCTGGAGCCTGCTTCAGATTCTGTATCTTCTTCTCTCTCTGCCCCTCCCTTGTTTGCACTCTGTCTCTCTCCCTCTAAAAACTACATAAACATTAAAAAAGACCTTCTTGGATTGTTTTCAGTGGGGGAACCCTGGGGGCACTTGATGTCTGGTTGCTGTTTGCTCTGTGCAACCGTGAAGGGGTGAGGGGCACTCCACTCTGCAAAAGGACTTGCAGGGAATTATCTATTCCTATTCTCATGACTGATTCTCATCCTTTACCCTCACCTGTTGTTTCTGAGGCCTGGCCTTCTTCAGATTCTGTGGGCCCCCAACCTGGCTTATACCCTCCTGAGCAAGGTGAGGGTACAGTAACTGCAGTGGATTGAGGGGGAGGAAGTACCTGAAGACCCCTGCTGATGTGGTTAGGGAAGCACATTGGCCCTGCTAAAGTGAAGATTCCTCTGCTGAAGTAACACACTTTCTCTTACCTCCTTTTCTTCATATCATCTTAATTCCTACCATCTTCCCTGCACAGTTACTCCCATTTTATTTAGTCTCTTGGTACTGTTTCCTGAAAACAGTGTTTTTTTTTTGCTCAAGATTCAGATTTTAAATTAGGTAATCCAGAGGAGTCTTTTGCTTTCTTCCTATATTTTACTTCCTCATGGGAAAGGTATGTTCAAGGGTCCCCACTAACCCATGGAGTGGTTGGATGAGTCAGAAAAAGGTGTATCACTGGGTGAGATGCACCGGGCACACGGTGTGGTGAGCAGTAAGGTGGCCAGTTTCAGTGCCCCTTTGAGCAAACCTTTGGGTCATATACAGACTGCACAGCCCCAAGATCCCTGGGCTTTAGAAAATGCTGAGTCTCTCTGCTTGCTCCCTGCTGTGCACAGTGAGGGGGGGGGGGCATGCCCTTTCACTGTTTGGTGACTGTGGTGTTTTGTTTTCTTCCTACTTTTTCCAGAAAACGACATCCCCAGAATTAAAATGTAAGCTGATAATAGACCCCTAGTGGACAGAAACATGGATCACCACAATGGACCCCCTGAATATTTCACTCTTTCTCACACAGTGTGCCATGATTTTCATATAGGCAATACCTGATGTACAAGAGCTGATCACTAAATGTAGATAGCCCCCTCCCATCTCCAAACACTAATGCCAGAAATCTAGAATGGCCAGGGTGCTTCAGATTTTCACAGTTGACAAGATAGTTATATTGCTACAAGATATAGGAAAGTTGAAGAGGAAGGCAATTTGAAAGGAAAAATAAAATTACTTTCTTTCCCTATTTAGTTTGAGATAGTGTCTGAATATCTGTTTCAATGTAGATGTCATGTGGGATTTTCTTTTTAATGTGTCAGAATTAGGTTCTAGTGGTATACTGGAATTTCTAAATTTCGTTGGAGAAAGTAGATAGCAAGACAGAATTTGGGGATTAGAAGATCTGCTTTCAAATTAAGTGCGTTGTGTAGTCTATTCTGATTCATCCCTTGACTTGACTCATATGGTAAATATAGTCCCTAGAGCCCAAATCTTTTTAACTGATTTCATATTTGATCTCCAACTGCGTGAGATCATTTCTTACTCTTCATTGGCCTAGTTATAATACTTACAAGAGGTGCTCATGAATTATTTATTAAGTGTGTGGTATTAAGCATGTCCACATTTAAATTTTTTACTTCACATTTTTAAAAACTGTAACCATATATTTAATGTACTTAATGTGTAAATAGCATTATGAAAAACAGCACAAAGGGTAATCAGATAATCAGAATTCTAACCAGTCCTCAAACCAGCAATAATTATATGTCTTCATTTGTCCTACTAATAAAAATAATACTTTTCAACTTTTTCCTGGTTTATTCTTTTCCTTTATTATGTTTTCTTTTCTTTCCTATTATTATTCTTTCCTTTAATATTAATATTCCTAATAATTTCTTCTTACTTATTAGTTTTTGAGTCCTTATAATAGCAAGATTCTTTTGACATGTTGCTATTGGTCTATGAACCATAAAGTTAAACACTGTGAATCTTGCAATAGTATGATTAAACATTAAGGCATTTCTAATGAGTGTTTGTTTAGAAGTATGGTCATATCTTCTCCAGTCTGTCCTATTTAGTATTTGCTTTGTATAATTGGATGAACCAAAATACATAAAGAATACTTGCAAGGTCATTTTTGAGTTTTTATTTCCTACATAAAGGACCATGCAAATATTAGCAGAGTACATACTGAATTCAAAAGGCTCAATAAAATACGGTGTTAGTCAAGTTGTACATTTTAACTCACATAAAACTTGTATTTTATTCTGTCAACCACTGCTTTAGAAGTCAAACAGTAGTTTTGACTTCTTATTAATATCTATAATCATTGGAATTTAAATTTTATAGCAGTGTAATATTAATGAGAACATGGTATAAATCCATAATTGATATGACAATTAAATCTGCCAATAAAACTGGTGAGGATCTTTTTCCTCCATCAGCAATTCAGCAACTTATCTAAGAAGTAAGTGATTCACACAATAGCAAACATGAAAAAGTCAGTGAGTATCTAAGCCACCTAGAAAAAGTTGAATCTGTACGTCAAAATAGTGTTCATTAAGCCACGCTGATTTTAGTGATTTTCTCTGTATGTGATATGTTCATTTGAGTCAATAATTTGAAAAAACTCTAGCGGAAACAAAGAAGCAAAGTGTGATTTTATGATCTAGCATTAAACATGTTTTAAAATTCAGGGCATAAATGCTAAAAACCAAAGGGTTTACGTCATCAGTCCGAAACATAGCAACTCTTTGGGGTGATGGTATAATGCAACATAGGTGAGAACTAATTTCATTCAAGGCAGCTGTACTCTCAGAACTATTGAGGATTTCAAAATATAAGTGTAATAGTCAAGAGGTGAAATTACCATGCTGCGTTTGACTTTACATTAATTGGAAAAAAAAATCTTATGCCCTCTGAGAATGTTCTCCAACCCCATAGACACTGCTCCATTGCCTTGACTCAAAATCAAGATTCCCCGTAGTTTCTGCTGATCCTGCTTTCAACAGCTCGTGCAGTTCCTGCCTCACTGCAGCAAGCCAGTGCCACCCATAGGTGCTGGAGCAGTGGCCGTTATGCTGTAATTGGTGAAAACCTATTCTCACTTAGCTCTGTGCTTTAAATCCTCTCTTGATTGCCCTTCTTGGTGTTCTCATCAAGCTGAAACTTGACGGTCGCAAATTCTAAATGTGCACTGTGGAGGATTCCTGTTTCATCCAGGTCTCCTCTGTATGCTCACTTGCTTTCAGTCTTCCACAGAGATTCATCTAATCCCTCATCCCATTTCAGGGCAAAGTGTGCAAGGCCAGGATCGACCGCCTTTCAACAGATTTCTGATTGAGGCCATCTCTCTGGGTTGTTCATGCTCACTTTTTATTTACTATTTTGTTTTAATATCCTGTAGTATTTTTTTAATATAGGTTATATTAAAATACTTTTAAAATCAGCACACAGTGATTTCCTTACTTTAAAATTGTCTATGATATTTTTAATTATTACAAAAGCAGGTCATATCTGTTATAGAAAAGTAGAAAATACAGACAAGCAAGAGGGAGAAAATATAAAACTTTTATAATGTTGTTTATCTGTCTATACCTTTTCCTATGCAAGTAGCTTTTCTGGGAATGGGTGATTTTACATAACTGTTTTGTAGCTTAATGTATAATTATATTTAATTAACATCACATGCACATTTTTTCAACATTCTCAAAAATTGTATCTTTCACAATGTATATAGGTTTAGATTCCACCATTCCTTCTGAGAATGATTTTACCATAGTAAAAAATTTCTCCCCAATTTTTAACAGCAGTCTAAGATACCTGAATATAAGTTTCTCCTGATATGTACTTCGTATAAATACATTACAGCTAATCATCAGCATTTACATGTATCCCTGCACATTCTGAACAGTTTTCTTTATTAAAAAGATTTTAAACTTAAAATCATCTAGGTTATGTAATATCTTTGCCCATTATCCCCTTTGGAAATATGCAAGACTTAGCTTCTAAAATAAATTATTGTGTAGAAAGCAATGGAATAATTCACAAACCATGCTGATGAATTTTAAATCACTACTTTCTCTAACAAATAAAAACAAAAGAAATATCCTACATCTGTCTTTAGAGCCAACTCTTTCAATGAATTCAGAGAGAGAGAGAGAGAGAGAAAGAGAAAGAAATAAAATTATTTGAGAACCATTTAGAAAAATAATAAAAGTATAACATAGAAGGTAATATAAACAATAGCTTTCAAATTTGCCTTTGAAACAAGCTTAACTTCAGGTCCCATACTCACATCTTCTTCTCCTAATAGAGCCTCTTCTGACAACAAAACATTGTGATATTTCCATGCTCCATTATGGTAAGAATCACTTTCTTTATAAGGGATTTTTTGTTTGTTCTCCACTACAGTTCCAGTAAGCAAGGCAGTCTCTCCATATTTGAATAAACAGAGCTTACTCAGGTGTTTGAGACAGCTAAAAACTTTCTTTTGGTAAATCAATCAGTTCCTTCATCTATTAATCAGTGACATGATACTTCATCAAGAGTCACTATGAATATTTAACAGATAATAGGAAGAAGAAAACTAACATGTATCAAAAGCCAATTAAGTGCAAAATCCTTTGTAAAATCTTTGTAGACATTATTGTTTCTTTTTTCCCCTGTATCTTTCCTTTTCTAATAATGTCTTAAATTAGCTCGTGTTTTCTATAAATACTTATTAATAAAAGCATACAGCAACCTACACATATTTTATTGTGTATATTATAATAAACATTTATATATATATATATGCACACACAGAGAAAGAACTTATTTATAAAAATACATTTTCTAAAAAGCAAGAAACACATATCGTGCAACTCTAAGAACCTCATTTATACTTCACATATGCCGTAGACACAGCTCAGAAACTCAGATGCAATGCTTATGAATATGTATGAAGTGTAATTAGCTTGGAAAATGCTGCTTCATCACCTGTCCTGATATTGTTGATGTGCTTCGGTGACTTACTAAGCAATGTTGGAAAAGGAACTCTTCAAATTCCAATGAGTTGAAACAATTCCGTTCATCCATAACATGTTAGTATTTTTCATTCTGTTATCATATGGAAGGCTTGTCTCTTAAACCTGGGTGGTTGATATACTGTTTATAACTGACAGTTGTATGCCATCATTCCTCTACTTTAATATTTTGGAGTGCTTCTTGAAACACCGAAACCTATCTTATTCCTCCACATCCCTTGAACCCAAACTCTCATTCATTTCCACTGCCCTTGCCTGAGGTTACAATTCCCTTTTCTCTAGCCTATACTATCGTAATAGCCAACCGGTGTCTCTTTTTTCTCCCATAAACCTTCCCAGTTCACCTTCTGGGACTAAGGCTCTGACCATACCCTCTACTCAGAAACTTTCAATGACTCCACGTTGCTTATTGCTCAGTGTTTTTAGCCTAATATTCAAGCTTTCCAGAAATGGACCCTAACCTAACAGCTTTACTTCTTCATACTGCCCTTCATAAACTCTCCAGGCCTTTGCAAATGAAATACTTTTCCAGCTCTCCACACATCAAAATGTCCTGCCTCCTTGCCTTTCTTTTCCTTACCTGAGCAAGGAGTGGTTGACAGAAAACCCAGGAAGAAATCATTGGCTTCCTGAAAAGCAGGAAAGACAAGATGCTTTGGAGCAAAAGGGAGGTCATACTCATTAATGCAAGAAGATAAGAAATTAGTGGCAGGGAAGTCTATCAACAAATGGACTTCAGTCAGGTTGCAGTCGTGTTGCTGGCTAAAGGTACCAGGGTTCAGTGGAAGATAAATACGTTGATAATCAGACTGATCAGAAAAAAAATCAGTATCTGATATAAGGAATAAAGAGGTAAAGTCATTAAAACTTCTTCAGACAGTAATATACAACTTTATGCCAGAAATTCAACAGTTTGAATGAAATGGACAGATTCTGTGAAAATTACAAATCACCAAAATTCACTTACAAATAAATAACTTGAAAGTCCATTAAAGAATTGAATTTGTACTTAAAAACCTTACACACACACACACACACACACACACACACACACAATTCAGCTCCAAATGACTTCACTAGTGAATTCCATGAAGCATTTAAGGAAGAAGTAATAAATTCTTCAGAGAATTGAAGAGAATAAACCATGTCCCACCTCATTCCATGAGGCCAGTATCACTCTAGTACAAACGAGACAAAGACATTACCAAATATATATACATATATATATATATATGTATATATATATATATATCCCTTATAAATATAGATGTAAAAAGTCTTGACGAAATTATTACAATTCAAATCTAAGCATGTGTTAAGATACAAACTAAGGAACTATATATTTGCAAATTATATTATCTGATAAAGGATTTGTATTCAAACTATGCATTGATATCTTTCAAAACTCAGTAACAACAAATAACCCAATAAAAAAATGGGCAAAAGATTTAAACAGATGGAATAAGTATATTAAAAGGTGTTCAACATTATTAGTCACAAGGAAAATGCAAATTAAAACCAAAATGATATACACATCCATAGCATGTCTAAAACTTAAAATGACTGACTACATCAAGTATTATTAGCAAGGATGTAGATAAATTTAACTCTGCTGGTGGGAATTTAAAGTAGCACGAATAATTTGGAAAACAGGGTAGTAGTTTCTCAAAAACTGAAACATACCACCATATCATCTAACTACTCCACTTCTAGGTATTCATTCCAGGAGAAATGAAGGCATATGTTCATGTAAAGACTTGTACACAAATGCTCCTAGAAACTCAATTTAGAATGGCCACTGTTGAGAGATAGCCCAAATGTCCAACAAGAGGTGAATGAATAGATTAGGGCATATCCATTTAATTTTTAAAAGGATCACATATTGATACACAGCATGGACAAATGTTGAAATAATTATGCTGAGTGAAAGAAGCCAAACAAAAAAGAACAAGCTAGATGAGTCCACTTATGTAATATTTTATTAAATGCAAATGAACAGTGATGGAAAGGAGAAGCAGTGTTTGTGTAGAGTTGAGAGGAAGTCAAGGAGGGGTGCAAGGGAGAAATCTAGAGGAAATGGATGGTTTCTCTACCTTGATTGTCCTGATGGTTTCGTGGGTGTATATATGTCAAAACTTATCAAACTGTAAATTTTAAATATGTGAAGTTTATCCCTTAATAAAACTGTTGAAATCTGTAAAAGGGTAGAAAAAAATGAAGACTGGTCACCACTATCCATAGTCCCTCACAGCTCAAACTTTAGCCTCTTTCCATGTTGTCTGATTCTTCCCCTCTTTTCTCTTACCTCATTTCATTAATTTTCTTATGTGCAGCAAATCAACTTTCTCTCCTTCCTTTACCCCCATGCCTCACTTTGCATATCCAAGATTAGCTTTA
This sequence comes from Panthera uncia, assembly GCF_023721935.1. Lineage (NCBI taxonomy): Eukaryota > Metazoa > Chordata > Mammalia > Carnivora > Felidae > Panthera > Panthera uncia. The sequence continues at coordinate 85,338,612 of NW_026057580.1, forward strand.
AAATTTTGGTTGTTAAATGCTTGCCAGATTATATTCTTGTAGAAAGACATTCACATCTCAAGGCTGCAGGGAAAGCTGTTTCCTTCTTTCCTTCCTTCCTTTCTATCTTGGTCTATTTTTGTCTAGTGCTATGAGTGACCCATATGATCTGGATGACTCAGAATCATCATTATCAACATTAGTTATTTTACTACAATTACACGGGCAGCTACTGAAACCTACTTCATCCCTATCCAAATTGATTTGGACTTCGGAGCCTTACATTTTTTTCTCTACTTGATAACTTCTCCTTCCTATTGTCAGACAGATTGTCAGCTGTCACTTCTGCTGTTTTCATGTGCCTATTTAGAATCTTCATCCTTCTTTTTTTGTAATTTCCTTTCTCTGATCTGTTTTGATCCAGAAAACCTGTAACCAAGGGAGTAAGAATGGAATGTAAGTTTGGAACAAATATAGGACCTTAGTAAAGAACTAAGACTTATTATTTTTTTTTTGAGTAAAGTACACTGGATTTGTGCCACTTATATTGATGCGCTTACCTTTTTTATTTTTTTTAATAAATGAAACTATATGATGTTACTGTATCTAATTCCCAAGAGAAATTATAGGCCTAAGAATTTCTGTGTTCTCAGTTGAAGAGACTGTCCATTTTCCATAGAATAATTTTCTGGGGTTATCAGAAATCTCTTTATTCAAGTGCTAGATATATATGCGCCATTTCCCTTTTTATTTATATAGATGTATCCAGTATGTCCTTTTGTAGATACCTGTTCTGTGAACAGATTATTTTTTTTATCTTTATTTTTATCAATGTTTCAAGTTTGGGTTTTTTAATTTTTTATATATATATTTTTTATTTTAGAGAGAGAGAGAGTGCTAGCAGGGGAGAAAGGTAGAGGGAGAGAAAGAGAGAATCTTAAGCAAGCTCCACACTGAGCCCCGATACGGAGCTTGATCCCACAACCCTGAAATCATGACCTGAGACAAAATTAAGAGTCAAATAACCAACTGAGCTACCCAGGTGCCCCTCAAGTTTTTATTTAAATTTTAGTTAACATAATAGTGTAATATTATTTTCAGGAGTAGAATTTAGTGATTCATCACAGTGAAGTGCTCTCCTTAATACCCATTGTCCATTTAGCCCATCCCCTGCTAACCTCCCTCCATCAACCCTCAATTTGTTCTCCGTAGCTAAGAGTTTCTTATGGTTTGCCGCCCTCTCTTCTTTTTTCCTTTCCCTATGTTCATCTGTTCTGTTTCTTAAATTCCACATATGAATGAAATCACAATGGCATTTCTCTTTCTCTGACTGATTCATTTAGATTAAATTAAAGTTTGTTAGGAGAATACCTGAAAGTAAATTTTACCACGACGGTATCAAGTTCTGTGATCTTTCCTAGTTTAATGCTCAAATAATGTGACTGATTTAAAAACAAACAAACAAAAACACGTTACTGAGGCACTTGCAGGTATCTTTTAAGAGTGTTAGGTCTGGGATAACCTGAATTAGCCTTTTAACTTCAACAGTAAGTATATTTAGCATTCTCTAGCTCTTCTGCTTCCTGAAATACTTTTCCAATTTAAACTTTACACATAAGATCCTATTTGATTTATCTCTTGGTATAAATGTATTATGTGATGATATATGTGTATTATGTGATGATTGCTAAGGAACAAACACTATTAAGACAGATAACTAGACATTAGGTTAAACGATCCTTTTCCCATATCATGCTGCTATCTTTTTGTCATCTCTTTTAAGTCAAGCCTCCACAAATACATCTTTGCTGGGAGATGATTTTAGCTCAGAGATTGTTATTTAGAAGACTTCGTTTTGCTGTAGAACTTGGAGATGTGTTTTTATTTTATTTTTTTTTTAATCTTTTTCAACGTTTTTTATTTATTTTTGGGACAGAGAGAGACAGAGCATGAACGGGGGAGGGGCAGAGAGAGAGGGAGACACAGAATCAGAAACAGGCTCCAGTCTCCGAGCCATCAGCCCAGAGCCTGAAGCGGGGCTCGAACTCACGGACCGCGAGATCGTGACCCGGCTGAAGTCGGACGCTTAACCGACTGCGCCACCCAGGCGCCCCTGGAGATGTGTTTTTAAAGGGAGTGGTGTTCTTCCTCATTTGAAGGAGATAAGAACTCCCCCCCCCCCCCTTACCACACAACTCAAGTAAAATGTGATTAGGGATTAAGTCAATAGATGTGTTCAGTTATTCATCTGCTCAACTATTGTATAGCATTTAATTCTGACCAATTGTATCCTTGCAACACTGCCAACCATCATGCTTTGAGCCACCTCTGCATCTCTTGACTTCCATAGTATCATGCTTTCCTGGTTTCTCTTTTCGCTCTGGTATCCCAGGTACCTTGCCAGCTCCACTTCCTGAACCTGCCCCTCACATGTTAGGATTCCTGAGGGTTCTGTTCTAGCTCTTCTTCTCCTCTCCCAATAGATAGCCTCCCGACTTTAATCACCAATATGTGCTAATTTATAATTCTGTAGCCCAGAAGGCCTCCCTGGAAGTAAATCTGTATACTGCTGCCGGCCAGATATGTCTACTCCATAATTCTATGGTTGTTGATATGTGACACTCTTTCTCTGTCCACAGGCAACAGGTCCTCAGGGTTCATTAAAGGAAGGAGCCAAAGGTTCTCTTCAGAAAAGCTTTGGGGTTCTTAATGAAGCCAAGAAGTTAGCAAATGATGTCAAAGGTTAGTATGACCTCTCTTTATTATTATTTTCAGATTAATTGTAGTTTGTTTTTTTAATGTTTATTTTGAGAGAGTGCGCACACACACATGTGTAAGTGGGGGCAGGGGACACAGAGAGAGAGAGGGAGAGAATCCCAAACAGGCTCTATGCTGTCAGCACAGAGCACAATGCCAGGTTCTACCTCAAAAACCATGAGATCATGACCTGAAGCAAAATCCAGAGTCAGCCGCTTAACCCACTGAGCCAACCCAAGAGCCAACCCAATAAATAATTATATTTCTAATTGGTAGGATATTTTGTCACACTATTGGAAAAGTGAAATTATCTCACCATGATTTTTATGATTATTTTTATTACCTGGATTTAATGCAGCTTTTCAGTATTTTGACATCATATCTCATTTTGCACTGGGCAATATTTCATAATTTTTAACCTAATTTACATAACATCATATTGCCTATATCTAAAGTATAGTAACTTTTTTTAAATTAATTTATCATTTTTTAGAGAGAGAGAGAAAGGAAAGAAAGAGTGTGTGAGCAAGAGAGGGGCAGAGGGAGAGGGAGGGAGGGAGAGAGAAAGAGAGAGAGAAAATTCCAAGCAGGCTCCACACTCAGCACAGAGCCCCACATGGGACTCGATCTCATGACTATGAGATCATGACCTGAACTGAGATCAAGAGTCAGACGCTTAACTGACTGAGCTACCCAGACGCCCCAGAGTAGTGAGTTTTAAATTAAAGCATAACAAGCGTTTAAGAGTACTAAATCCCACTTGTTTTGGCTTCAGAAATAATAGTCACAAAGGAATGAATTAGACATCATACGAATGTCCTTATGAAACTTTCAATTTGATAGTGGTCACATTTCCCGAAAAGTTTTCATGCTTTTTAAGTACATTTTTCTTGTGTTTTATTCCTAATTCAGTCATCAAAGTACATAAAATATCTACGTCAGTACATTATGGGCTTTGCATTAAAAATGTATTACTCAATATAGCTGCTCTCTAGGTAAGCTATTATATTTATTATTTCATTCAAATATCTCCTGTTTTGTTTTTTTTTTTTTTATTTCAGTTGCCTCCCGTTTCTCTCTGCCATCTCATTCCTTACCATTTTCTGGCTTGCATGCATGGCCCCAACCTTACTGAAATACTCACAGTCTTTCCAAAATATACTACCATTCCAAGCCTCCATATTTCAGAGTATCGATCCTTCTCTTTGGAATCCTTCCCCACCTTTCGTTCTTTTTCATTTAATTACCTTCCACCAGAGCTTCAAAATTAAGCTCAAATGTCATCTCCAGGCAACTAGACACTCCATCTGAACTACATGCCCCTTCTCACTGCCTACCTTTCTTATAGACTTGTCAGCCCACAGCAACCTTGTACTTATATCCCATCTTCTTGAGGACAGACACACTCTCTTCTTCTTAACTTTGCATTTCTGGTGTAGAATATCACCGTGACTAGCTCAAATCAGGAAAGAAACATATATTCGAAAAAAAATGTTTAAAAAGAATGGTACTCGTCTTTACTAACCTTCGAAACAAAAGAGGTTTTATAAGCATTTACATTTGTCATGCTTTAAACTAATTGTCCATTGTCTCTAATAGAGGCCAGTAGGAAATTACAACTCCTGCCTGCATTATACGTGGTACTGTATAATTTGGACTGTGTGTCGCAGGTGAAAGAAACCTCTATAAACATAGTTCTATGTAGTTCTATGTAGGACTTGCTCTTATCCTAACCTGAAGAGTAACAATAGAATCCAAACCTATTTTCCTTTTGGACAAGTCGAATTGACCTCATTACTTTGTGGCCACTCTTTCCCATCCAATACCTTTGCTCAGAGCTAGGATTAAGGTAAAGTGAGTGAGGTTAGGTCGTGCAAGTGGGGGGTCAGATCCTTTTTGATTTCAAAGTTTAATATTTTGTGTATCATAGATCTTCTTTGAATTAGTTTTAATTTTTAAAATACTACATCAAAATATTTTTCATTTGATTAAAGTGCCCCTTTAAATTTTACTCCTGAGATGAATGCCTGAGTCACCGCACCTCACTCCCAACCCTGCCCTTCCCTCTGTTTTTCTAAAAATACTGGTGTTATAAAAATGAAGAAATAATTCAATCTTTAGAGTATTTTTTTTTTCCTAAAAACAAAAAAGAAGTCTAAAGACAGGCATAGTAGAAAGGGCTAGGAGACAGAAATGTTCATTAGTTTAAATGTCTTTTTTTGTACTTCAGGTAGTACATTATTTAAAGTAATGAAAACCCACAAACTACTCCTGTAATAATTTCTCCAAAAATCCAAGCCAAGGCTCTGACGGAGATGGGAATGTTTTCTTGCTACATTATGACATTCCCCTGATTTGTGGCCAATTACACAAGTTATAAAATGGCTGTTAATCAGAGAAATGCCATATATTACCACCAGGAACTGCTGAAATAGGCCCTACAGAGCAAAACTCTTGACAGCAGCTATTAAAATCGAGATTTAGTCATTTCCCTTTCTCTGGTGCCTGGAGTGAGAAGGAATAAAAATGGGGAGGCCAGTATACCCTCTGTATTTCTAATTTGTTACTTGGTTCAATTTGGTACAATCCGGTTAGTTCGTGCTTTAGTCACAAATGACTTAGTGCTTCTCCCTGCCATTTTCATGCTGCCCTTGCCTGGAGGGAGTCTGAACTTGCCAGGAGCAATTTGTTTTGCTTTTAAATTTTTGAATATACATTTGTTAAAAGTAAATTTGCCCTTGTACACAGTTGAAATTGGAAACCAGTCTACACTGATTGAATGTCTATGGAGGTAAAAATCATTTCCTTGATGGATATGGAACCTGGGACATATTGATGATCGAGAAGAGTTAGAAGATGAATTAATAACAGCTGGTGAATTAACACTACTTTGCAGATTGACAAGAGATTTTGTCAATAAAATAGTCAGTTAAGTTCTCATGGAATGTGTATAAGGCAAGTAATGAAGTCAAGGATGGGATATTACAAGGTTGAGAATACTAATATTTAAAGTTATGTACCTTATCTTACATAGAGTAAGTTTTCAATATTATTTACTTCTTAATTTATCCTTAATTTTTGTATTCATACAAATAAGTGACATCAATCACTTATGAGTGAATAGATAACATTTCTATAAACTGGATGACACTCATATGAAATAAAAAGATCTATTCCCAAACGCAGACATATTGATTCGGTGAATTGCATGACGCATAGTACTGTCCAACACAAAGAACAGTAACAAAATTATCCCAAACATGAACTTTTATCAAATTAATCAATATTTTTCTTCTATGCTCTGATCCTCCTAACACTTGGGCTTTCAGTCCAGACAAGTATATCAGAAAAGTTCTCCCTTCATGAATGTAATACAGTTGTAATTACTAACCTGGTAAGATTCTACAATGTTATTTTAGATTAGCAAAAAAAAAAAAAAGAATAAACAGAAATGCTGTAGTGCTGTTAAACCAAAGTATGATACAGGAGTTAAATTTTGTCCAAAACATTCTTTCATTACTAAACATGTACCGCCTTTGAATTCACATACTACCATTTGCCAAAATCAGCCTTTCTAAAGATAGGCATATGAAAGACAAAATCTGTTCCATTGACAAAAAAAAACAATTCTTGGATTAAATCGATGAAATTGAGCCTGGATCCCCTAGTCTCCCATAGTCTGAAGAACAAAACAACCTTTTCCCATAGAAATTGCTGAGTTTTCATACAGAGCTGTAGTTCCTCCTTGGGAGTGTGAATAGAGAAAAACCAAGATAATGAAATCAGGTTGGGCTTGGTGTAGAAGTTCAAACGTAAAGTGACAAAGTAGTGGCAGATATGGACAAGTAGGAATTGTTGGACCAGACAGTACTTGCCTTACTTGAAGGTATTCTAATTCAATTTCTTCTAGAATACCTTGCTGGCCAAAACAAAATGAGCAGGCTCACAGTCGGGCTTCAGAGCTTGTCCTAGAGGTACCATAAGTGTGTTTTAATGTCTGGTCATTTTGGTTTCTTGTTACGCTGGCTGAAGAGAGGATTTGCCTCTATTTTGGTATCTTAAGTCTTTGGATATCCTGCCACCACACAAGGACCCCTTCCCTCCTCTCCTCAGATTTCCTATTATGGCCCTTTCTCTTGTGGGAGGAAGGGCATATTCAGTTGCACCTGAAATTTACTGAGGGCCTTTCAAGCACTGTGCCCATGATGAACAAGACCTCATTTAGCCCTTTGAGTTAAGGGCAAGGTTTCTCAGTAATATGCTTCCCTGTAGACCCACCCATTAAGTGACCTCAGAGGTTCCCACGAACGGGAACTCTAATATACATGTCTGGGCAAAATAGGCAATCAGAGATCAGACATATCTCAAAGTTGTGACAGCATCTGGGGAAAAGGAAACATAGGAATAACATCATGAAGGAGGGATAGAAGTACAAAATGTGGGAAGACTGGCATAGCAACCTCATCAAGTCAGTGACAGGAGGCCAGGGACAGGAAGCAGGGTCTCACTTTTGCCCAGCTTTCTTCCTTATGCAGCTGCCCATCCTTCTGCAAGGCCTCAGCTTCCTGCCCTGGGTTGTGAGGTTGACCTAGAGGGCAGACTTTTTGGAAATCTCAGTATTAAGAAGACAAAGGACTGTATAGGTGGGTGAAAAACTAAGAGTAAAGTGATTTGAGGAAAATTGTACCTCCAATGTTCTTAAAATGTTCATAGAAGAAAATATATCATGTAAAATAATAAAATTTAAAAATTGTGTAACACAATCATATATTATGTAATTTAGTAAGGCTGGCCACCTCTCATATATAAAACAAAATCATTTGATTTGAATAAACACCAGCAATTTGAATTATACCACGTTTGTACAGTGGGACCAACACTTTAGCCCACAATTAGTCTGGCTCCAAAGCCTACGCTTTTACGCATAGCTGGATAAAAACACTGAGCTTCTTCCATAGTTAAGAAGGTGACACAGTGACACTTAATGATTCTAACAAATGCTTGATAAATGAATAAGTGGATGAATACCCAAGGTAGCAGAAATCTCTCATTACCAGGAAGGTCAAAATCAAGATATTTTACATGACCTCATGCCAATCCCTTGACTATTTCAAACTTTCTGCTTCAGAACCACACATAAAAATGCTGCAAATATTATTAATCTGTTCTCTAGCTTAGAAGGTGCCTTCACAAGAAAACATAAAGCACATTTGTGACAAATGAAAGTGACATGGATTTTTTTTTACAAGGAAATCCTAAAGAGAGGATATTCCTTCATTTTTGTTTAAAGAAGCAAATCAGAAGTGATAAGGATCCATCAAAGTAGTAGTTCATAATAAGACAAATATCATGGTAATCAGGTTCATTGCAAAATGTTATCTGGATGGCAGTTTGGCAGGAGAGATTCCATTTAACCAGACCCCTTGAAAATTAATAGTCATTCTGTGAATTTCATCCTTATGAATGAGAGATTCTCTCAAGGTATTTGCTTGTGCATAAATAAAAACTAAAAATTGCATTTGAAGAACATAATGAGCTTGGATAGTCAAATAGAATATTTCATTAAAATCTGTTTAAAAACATTCTTATATTTAGCTGAAACCTATTTCAACATTATTGAAAACTGGTAAATATATCAAAGCAATTATCAAGCCAATGTGAATTATTTTGTTACCATTTACTGCCTGTCATAAAGCCAATACTTTCTCATATATCCTCAGATTTATTTCTCATTATCAGTCATACAAAGAAATGTGCTGTCCTCATTTATACATGTAAAAAGGGATAGAATTGGCATTTGAACCCAAAACTTCCATCTCTAAGTCTTATAAGGATTTCACTGCACCACATGACATTTTTAATGACTAGAATTTTGTAAAAGATCATTATTGATGATGAAAGAAATAACATTTATAGCTTTAAGATATGGCATAGCATTGTTCAAAGTCACCAGTTCTAATCTAAACTCTAAACCCTATTCAGCACAGCTTCAGAGACATGAGTAAATGTGTACTCTTAGTGGAACTGACTTACAACTCTGTCTTGTGATTTTCACTTTGAATATGTCTGCCTCACAATGTCAGCTGACAGGCAACAAAGGGAAATGACATTGTCCGAATGTTCGCAGTCTACCCTTACTGCTCTGCTTCTTCCCCTCACTTTAGGACCTCTGCCTCTGCCAAATCCATTTCTGGACATTTGTTTTCTCATGTGTGAGGACAGGATGAGAAAGGGGGAACCAGAGCTGAAAGCATGGCATGTGTGTATGGCCTTTGAGGTTTGTTGACTGTGGTGTCTAGAGAGAAAATAGAAGGAATGACTTGATTACAGCTACTGGGTTCAAGAGCCGAGGAAATGAGAGGAAATCCTCTAAATGTCGCTATGAATCACAAATCTGACCCTTTCTTGTTCTTCAGAAATGACAACTAAAGAATTGGGTTAGGTGTTCTTTTAACTATTAATAATTCCATTTCTGTGGTCGTGTTACAGTACAAACTGGGCCAAATGTAATCTTCCTTGCATGTCACCTATGGAGCCACTCTGCCTCATGTGTTTTCATTTAAAGCCAACCTTGGAGTGCTTATTTTTCGAGCTTTTCATTGCTATAATTTCTCAAGTTTTCCATTTTGAAATCTGCACTACTTTTCTGTACACAGCTTCTATTCACCTAATTCTATTGATGAAGCTATAAAGTATTTAGATTGGGTTTGAGAAATTCCAGAAACTACTTCAGGAAAAAAAAAAAAAAACGATCGGAATGTAAGAAAGGATACATCAAGAAGGAATCCGAATCAAGTAGGTGAAACATAGAATTCAGAGTGGGGTCAGAATATTCACATTTTTATTTTCTAGTACAGAAAGCAGAGGAGCAAAATTACTGCTTTGGAACTTGAGGGACAGCAGCAACAATGTACTTCGGATCGGTCTTTCTTTGGAATAATTAGCCTGCTTGTTCAGCCAGCATTTGCTCTCTGAATGCACAAAATAGTATAAACCAAGTGATGCCCTTTAAACTAATGTGTTTTTTTTTGTCACTGTACATGAAGATCTTGCTTTCCAGAACATTTTGAATGCTTCATTATTTAAAAAATCAAATCCAATCAAGAAGCTAAGAAATAAAATTTGTACTGTTCCATTTCCTTAACTGATGAAGACTTACAAGTTAATATCAAAAGAGCAGCCCTTTATTTGTAAGGGGTTCATATAGCTATCACAGTCATAATCAGACTGGCTTTCTTTCTGAAAGTAGACTTTCAATGACCTATCCAAAGATTTTATTTTAGTACAAACAGTGAAAATAACAGAAGTATTAAAAGAAAGATGAAACATGATTGACAGAGGAGAAAATCTAATTACTTGGAAAGTATACTTTGAGGCACTGGAATTGAAAATAATAACATCTTAGTGACTGAGATGGACACATTGATGTTTTAGAACCATGCTTTGCTGGGATATTTTATGCTTTGTTTTTCAGTGACGTCAGGTCTCTGGCTTGGAGCTTGAAAGCAGATGCATTAAACTGTAGCCTGTGCTTACCTTACTATTGTATAACAGTGGTTTAATCTATCTGCCTATAAAGCCCTTACATGAAATGAAGTGGGTCATTAATTAATATGTTCAGTCCTCTTTTTCACATTCAGAGCACTGATCGTTAAGAATCCTTGATTCATCTTCCTTTCCCTTTGCTATCCTTCCCAGATGAAGGCCAGTAAAGGCCAGGGTTGTTCTCCAGCTGACAGGGGCCTGCTCGGTTCCTCTGAGAAGTCAGGTGCACTGCCTCTACGAGGGGTATGCATACAACCAAATCAAGGCCATTACGGCACAGTTGTGTGAGACCTAGTCTGGCCTGGCCTGGCCTGCCCACGCTAGGTACCAGGAAAACGATGAAAACAACAGTTTTGGTGTTGGCAATAGCGGTCTGCCATAGTTCAGGTTGCTGTAGTCGTTTTTTATTGTGTTTTTTTAATTCTTTTAAATAAAAGAATAGAAATATCTGCACCAAGAAAGCAATATGATCGGCATGACCAGGTACAAAATGAAAGGTTTTAGTATACCACTTCCCACACCACCATCAACTCCCTTGCTGCTGTAAGTACTGTCAGTGTTCTCTGGTATGTTCTGTGCCACCTACCCACCACCAGACCCCACCCTGACAAGTTTTTATATCCATGTGTTGGTATGTATATGGTATGTCTTGCTCATTTTCATGAGAAAGATCTTAAGGATCCTTTTTTTTCTTTCATATCTGCACCCACTCACCTAATTCTTTTTAAAGACTACGTATGTACCATTGCCATAGTGATATAAACGTTCCTTAATACAGAGCATTTTTGCTATTTCTCCTGTTTTGCTATTACAAATAAAGATCTAACGAACATTCTGGAAGATACACATTAACATAGTTTCATAAGTATATCTGCAGGCTAAATTTCTGGCAGTGCAATTGCTGGGACAAATACATGTCTATTTAAAATCCTAAGAAATGTATTAAATTGTTCTTCAGAAAATAACATCGATTTGAATTTCCACCAACACTCTTGCAACCACTTGGTATTATCAGACATTTAACTTTTCCCAACCTGATAAATGAGAAATGATATCTTACTCTTCCTTTGTATGCGCTAATCTTAGGTGCTTTACTTTAATTTGGTAATTATTTCTATTTGTAAAAATGTGGAACACTTTGTACATCTGCCTGTCCTTTCGCACGTAGGCATGGCTAATCTTCTCTAATATTCCAAGTTGATTCTGTACATAGTGTTTGTGAGAGGCTCATGAGATTTCTTTAACTGGGGCCAATTTTTTAAGGCAACAAAGGATGAAAATGAGAAGAGAGCTGAGGTGAAAGGAAGGGAGGCCAGTGTGGGTGGGGAAGAACGCCACCACCTAGCATGCCCTGCGGATCCCGGCTTTGATTACCAATCCCTAGCACACTGTGGCCATGAAAAGCACAATTTCTGGAATAAGACCACGTGGGTTTGAATTCCCTGCCATTTACTAATCATGCAAATTTAGGAAATTTACATAAATTCTCTAAGCCTCCATTTCCTCATTTGTAAGTCGGAGATGCTAATAGCACATATATCTTGAAGTTACTGTGTCATATACACATACACACAGACGGCCGGTCATTGCTGTCACCGAATGTCTCTGCCAGTCCAGGCCAGGAGGGGACTCCCTCTTCCCTGGTCCTTTCTCAGTGTTCCTCTTTAATTGAGGACTCTGCCTTTTATTTACATTTTACATTTCTGTAGAGCTATTTGAAACGATTAGCATGCATCTCACCAGGGAAAAAAAATTATGGCATAAAAAACTATGTAAAAAAAATTTTTTTTAAGAAATGATCTGCTTTATCCATTCAGAGAGGTAAAAAGTATTAAAGGAAGCCCAGAATTTCATATCTTTCATTTATTCAATTACACTGTTCACTAATAAATGATGCTTAGAGAAAAAACAAGACAGATTCAGTCTTCTTTTTTTCATTTTTTGAATTTTTTTTTAGATTCAGTCTTAAGATATATTTGCAAATTGATGTGTATTTAAGCAAAGCTTCGAAACTTATGTTGTTCAATCAGCAAATTGGATCTTTATTTTCTTTTTCCTAAAAGATTCCATAACTTTATCCTTTATATTGTTACACTCAAACTCTGAACCTCTTAGTTGCTATTATAATACAAACTAAGCCAAAGTTTGGACAATGTTAAAAACTAGTGGAAAGAAGCTGAAAAATGTACATTTGTAATATTAAATTATCTCCAATAAGTGGGGGTTTTTTTGTTTAATGTTAAAGCAATCATGCTAAGGTAGCAAGAAAAAACCTATAGAAAGCCTATTTGAGAGCAGTTTATAAAATATTATTTTCTCTATTGGAAATGCCAATTTATCAGAAATGTACTAGAAGTTCTTTCATTCCTATGATTTGTATTTCTCTTTCAAATAAATATTAATGTGATATTTACTGAAGTTGGGAGATTCTACTTAACAATAATAACTATTTGAGATTTTTAAAAGCCAATCCAAATGATCCATTTTGGTAATGAAATTTTGAAAATAATTATATTCATGGGATGATGTCAAGAGGGCATCATTATGAATGCAATAAAAGATTGATTCTTTTGAAGTTTTTTCTCCATAGAAAACCATCAAATTAAGTCAGAGAAAGATCAGATACCAAGAAAAAAACATGATTGTAAAACACGTTGGAGAGTGAAATGGTTATTTCATAAACACATTCTTTTATATTATGATCTGAAATATATGTATTGATAGATGCCAATTAATTAAAAGAATTAAGTTAATTCTCCTGCCTTTTATAAGCTTTATATTAAAATAATTTGAAATGATATATCCAGATCAGAGATGTATAAACTCAAAGATGATTAAAATTATTTCATCTTTTTTGTTGTTTTCTACCCACAGAAAATGATGATTATCTGAATGGCTTAATAACCCGATTAGAAAATGCAGATGTTAAAAATGGAGATCTCCTGAGAGCTTTGAATGACACCTTGGCAAAGTCGTCAGCCATTCCCGATGGTAAGCATTCCATACACCTCACACAGCGTCAGTTGACCTGAACTTCTTTTTTAATTGTTTTTAAGTTTATTTGTTTATGAGAGATAGAGACAGCACGAGCAAGGGAAGAGCAGAGAGAGAGGGGGAGACACAGAATCCAAAGCAGGCTCCAGGCTCCGAGCTGTCAGCACAGAGCCTGACGTGGGGCTTGAACTCACAAACCGTGAGATCATGGCCTGAGCCGAAGTCAGACGCTCAACCGACTGAGCCACCCAGGCGCCCTTCAGTTGACCTGAACTTTTAAAGAATGTTCTAACGTTTACCATTTTTTCTGACACTGCACTTGGACTGTTGTCAGGAACTTAGATATTGGTTTTCTTGCTTATGAATTCTTCTTTGCGAGAATGAGAGATTAAAGTATACTTCACACTGTGGTATGTCTTATGCTTTATTACCCTGGCTGACAGCCATAGGTATATGTTGCAAAAAAAGAAAATAGAGCCATGTTGTGATTATACTGTTCTTCCATGTGTCGGCCCGGGAAATCTTATTCCTAATAAGACTATTATTATTAGAAATAATATTATTTGTAATCTTATATTAATGAGAAAAAATAAAACCACACGAGTACTGTTCTTGAAAAGCTGCAGCAGATAATTATAGTACCTACAGTAACAGGTGAGAGCCTTTCTGCACATCATTTTTTTTTTGAGTATAGTTGATGCATATCATTACATTATTTTCAAGTGTACAACATAGTGATTCAACTCCTCTATAGGTTATGCTACCACAAGTGTAGCTACCGTCTTTTCTGATACAACGCTGTTACAGGAGCATTGACTATATCCCTTATACTGTGTATTTATTTCTATGACTTATTCATGACATAAGGGGAGACCTCCCACTACCCTTCACCCATTTTGCTCATCCTCCCCACCAACTTCCCCTCTGGCAACCATCAGCACATCTGTCTTCGCGAAGATCAGTCCTTAAATGTTTCAGCTTTCAAACATTAATGATGGAACCCTGTCTGTAATATCTTCCCACCTATTGTAAGTACTTCACGTTGCTGTTTGGTATTAGTTCCTAAAAGCACTCTCCTTTATATTTTTCATATCATGAAAGAACAATAACAAAGTGTGCTAAGATTTCTTGAGTGCTTATCCAATATACTTGTTAAGTGTTTGCGATCCTCATACTAATCCTATAAAGTGAACAAGTATTATCCACACTTTTTAGGTGACAAACTGACACACGGTATTATGCTAAGCAGATAAGTCAGAGAAAGACAAATATCGTATGATTTCACTCGTATGTGGAACTTAAGAAACAAATAAGCTACTGAAGGCCCTTGTTAAAAGTGGTATATATGAGATTTGAACCCCACAGCTTAGCTTCAGAGCCTGTAGTCTTTTTTTTTCTTTTTCCTTTAAAGTTTATTTATTTATTTTGAGAGAGAGAGAGAGTACACACAAGTCGGGGAGGGGTAGAGAGAGGGAGAGAGAGAGAATCCCAAGCAGGCTCTGCACTGCCAGTACAGAGCCTGACGTGGGGCTTGAACTCAGGAACCATGAGATTATGACCTGAGCTGAGATCAAGAGCTGGATGCTTAACCAACTTAGTCACCCAGGGGCTCTTGGAGCCTGTGGTCTTAACCACTAATCTACACATACTAGTTGTCATCTATTTCTTCAGTGTATGTTTTTTACACAAATTATGATCAAGGAAACAATTGCATACATTTATATAATACAGGAAATATTCATTGTTTTTACTTTTTTAACATTAAAAAAACCTAACTTTCCAGGATCGCATGTCGTGTCCTTCAGTAGCAAGGACATTTATAGAAAATTTCCGATGCTAAAAATAAATGTAAATACATAAACACATGGTCTAAAAGAACTGAGAAGCTCTCTCTACCTTTAAGTTGAAGTACATTCACCATTCCCCCTTCTGAATGTGCAGATGAAACTCTGACTCATGGATAAATTTCTCTGTCTAATAAGTTCAGCAGCAAATCACAATGTACCCTTATACGATGAACATTTAGAATAATAACTCTGCTATCGGAAGAGCTAATCAAATATGCGTAGCAAAGGTCCCTGAGAAAATTTAATTTAGCTAAAAATTTATTTCATTTGCTATAACCTAATGAGACAAAGTTCAGCCTTTCCCTTTGTGTGTGTGTCCCTGAGGTCGGCAAGCCACCTTCTCCCTTTGACAAGCGTGGAGTAAGCCACCAACCCCACACCCTTTGTTTTGCTCCTTACACCTTCTTCTGCTGGCAGACACAGCCGCTAAACTGCAAGGTGTTAAGGACAAAGCGAGACAAGCCAACGACACAGCAAAACATGTGCTGGCACGGATTAAAGATCTCCACCAGGACCTTGACGGCCTGAAGAAAAATTACAATCAACTGGCAGACAGCATAGCCAAAACAAATGCTGTGGTAAAAGATCCTTCGAAGAACAGTAAGATCTCCTTTTTCACTTTGATCCTGTCATTTGTTTCTTCACGCTATAAAAGTACCCTAGCCTCATAACTCTTAGAGCTGGTGGAGACCCCACGGTGATGTTGTCTGCTCTCCTCATAGACTGGGCTCCAGAATGGAGCGTCTGTGGCTCCAGAACTAGAACCCAAGTCCCCAGGCTCTGCATAGTGCTTTCTTCATCCACATTTTGCCCAGTCCAGAGGAAATTAAACTTCTCAAAGTCTGCATGATTTTTGGTATAGGGATGCCAAATACTTTTTGGTTCTTTTTTTGGCCAAATACATTTTTAATCCTTCAGTGTAACTGAAAACACAGTTGTGCTTGGGAAATTATATCCCCCAAGTTGGTGAAGTTCCTTGGAACATAGAGGCCAAGGACTACACTTACTAGCAGACCTGTATAACAAGATATTAAAATGAGATCGGCCTGAAATGCATTAAAATGACAAAATATTAATATTTCATTATTTAAATTCTAGTTAATATTTTCAGGAAATTTAAGTATTTGTGTACTTTATCAAGAATCTTTCTTCACATCTTTTGTGTATTGCATTAAATTATGTCAAGTTCGTAAGGATTTTGCTGAGAAAATGTGGTAGAACTTAATATAATGATAATTTAAATTATTAAACTGTAGTCAATAAACACTAGGATATTTTTATATTCTTTTTTCCATTCTGTGAAGTGATAGAACATTATCTCACTCTGTGATTTCACCAAAAGAGATGCCTGGTTTTTTGTACTTGATACTCTCAAGAGACAAGCCCTCTATTTATACACCAACATTTTCACTGGGTGTCAAAATGTTTCATCCGTGCAATAACGAAAACACAGTTACTGATGTTACATGTTCTCTAATTCGGGTGCTGTTTTTTAACATCATTGCCAGCTGAATAAATGGTTCTAATGCATACCAAATCACAATGTCCCCGCACACACACACTCAAAAAAGAATGAAAATTAGTTTTAAAGTAAATATCATTCTCTTTTACTTATTTTAAAATTTAAGAGATCATTTCATTCCACTTCAGATTGATTCTCATCTGATATGGCCTTTTCATAGTATTTATCTCTAACTCTTTGATCCTACCCTCTATCTAGAGATAGTTATCTGTGATATTAATTAAACTGGGTCTGTTTTCTATCTTTCAGAACAATAGCCTGCTAACTGACACGTATCTGTGAATTTTTATTTGATAACACTTGTTTGACTTAAAATAGGGTGCATTTGTTATTAGGACGACTTGTGACAAGTACCATTTTTTGATCATCACTGCTTTGTAATATCTCTAAAAATATTTCCTCATGAATTTTCTAATTTCTTTTTGTTTTGCTTCCATATGAAATTACCTGCAGAAATCAGTATGTATATGTTTACTTGCATGCTTTTAACAACTTCATGCTTGATTGCCTATTGCAAAAGCTTCAGCTTTGCGTGTTAGTGTGTTTGGGTATTGCTTTAACATTATATGGCTATGCTTTCCAGTGTCACAGCATTGACGCTAGATAACATTAAAAAAAGGACATATTCCTTTACAAAAAGTTAGCATGTGGATGTATTTGATACTAAGTATTTTCAATTGTGTTATAGAAATTAGTGAAATATCTGTATGATACCAACAGAAAGGTGGAAAACAGAATTCTTCCACAGATTGAGCTAAATTGTGATGCCTCTCATGACACAGATTCCACCACTGAAGTTCAAATGACTTCCTTGCAGCAGGATTAAAATAGATCAGATATATGTTGTTGTCATTGCTTTTCTCCCCTGAGGCTCACATTCCCCCCTCCTAATGAATAATTATTCTCAACTTCTAGAGAATTATCCTTGGAGAAGCCCCTAATAAAATTAATAGAATTAGATCTTATTAAATGAGAAATTATCGGGATATAATAATATTCTCTCTTAAACATCTCATAGCTTAAACTCAAAGTCAGAAATAAAACCGCAGAATAGGAAATAACATACAATCCAACATATCAAAACCTGGGAAATATGACCAAGGCTGTCCTCAGTGGAAAATGAGTGTGATCACCTCACTAAACAAGCAGTGAAATGAACATCTTAGGTAATCAACCCTATAAATTAGACAAAATAAAATTAAAAGAAAGAAGATGAAAAAAATGGTGAATTAAAAGAGAAAAATAATATACTTGATAAATACAAGAGGTAGATCTTTAGGAATGTTAAGATAAAACATTTTAAATTGTTGACAGGCTTGATCAAGAATGATAAAGCACAGATAGGCAAAGTTCTAAAGAAACTATAACAAAGTACGGGAGGGGGGGTGGGAATTTAACACATAAGAGAGTACTTGTCAAAACTCTATGCTGATGAATTTTAGAGCCTAATAGAGATAGATAATTTTCTAGAAAAACATAATCATAATCTATCTTCAAAGGTGATTTTAAAATCTATATGCTGAAATAATTATGGAAGAGGGGCGCCTGGGTGGCGCAGTCGGTTAAGCGTCCGACTTCAGCCAGGTCACGATCTCGCGGTCCGTGAGTTCGAGCCCCGCGTCAGGCTCTGGGCTGATGGCTCGGAGCCTGGAGCCTGTTTCCGATTCTGTGTCTCCCTCTCTCTCTGCCCCTCCCCCGTTCATGCTCTGTCTCTCTCTGTCCCAAAAATAAATAAAAAACGTTAAAAAAAAAAAAAAAGAAATAATTATGGAAGAAAGTCAGAAGTTTTTAAAAACTATACAAGAAAGTATCAGACTCACTATTACAGATTATTTATTTTTAAAACCATCAAGAAGATAATTTCCAAAAGACTTAATCTGCTTCAGAAGATGGGGTGAGGGGAATGAGAGAGGTGGGGAAATTCAAGTTTCATTTAGAAACATTTGATTAGAATCTGGAAGCTCCAAAGAAAAGAATCATTTCTTGGACGAACCTTAAGTATCCTTTGCTTTACCCTTTTCCTTTTTCCCATGAATCCAAATCTAAGCCATTTTTCTCAATTCTAGAGTAATTTGTAGAAAATCAGAGTAATATTGGAGAATTAAAGGAAAGAAAACATGGGCAAATGGCTTATTAAAAGTATACAATACAAAGTAGTAACTGTGCCTCTGTTGAATATGCAATTATATAACAAGGGCTTTGATGCCAGTAACCTGCATTTCAGGCTTTGATGTAGCAACTCTATTAAAATTAATAACAGACCTATGTCCTTTTTAAACATCAGTCACAATGTTGTTCATATTTATGAATGAGTTCAAAATACTTAATTCAAAACCTAGTTTAGAAATAATAATTTCCTTCCTTTTGAGCACGTTTGATTCATTCCTGAGGATTAGCTCTCAGTGGTCCATTGGCCACCAGAGAGTACATCGTTCATAGCCGAGCAGGGTGCACAGCCTTGGTCCTTAAGTAGTTTCACTTTTTCATCATGGTCACAATGACAGAAAGCAGAACAATACGTGCTCAATCAGATAATAAGTGACATGGTTTGGGTAAGACTGCCAGCATCCTAGATATTGACTAATCGGTTTCCATGGGTCATTTACCCTCCTACAAAAAGCACATGCAGAAAGTCTCTGGATCAGTGATAAACTTCAATTATTTGAGGGTTAAAACCCCTTTTCAAATTGTCGATATTCAACCTTTTTTAACCTATCAAAATGACAGTTTAATATGGTTCAACCTAATACAGAGATTAGGATAATCAATTATTCTTCAAAACGAAAATGAACTGCAGCATGAAAGATTTAATTAAAGTTTAACATAGGCCTTCAGTCTGAGGGTTGTTGAACATTGCAATGTTTTCAGAAGACATTTTGATAGCTTCTCTCTTTAAGATGTACAAAGAACGACAGAGAGAAAAAGAAAAAAAACCAATTTTGTGTGAGAACTCTGATTTAAATACAGTTCTGGCTTGGACAGATGAGATGACATTTTAAAACACTTTCATTTCCTTGATTCCATAACTGAAATTCTATTCCATAAAGGTTAGATTTTTGGCTGACGCTAGAAATTAATCATCGAATTGAGTTCCTCGTATTCTCTACCTTCAATGCTAACTTTCACCTTGATCACAAAGCCAAAGCATTGGTCCTCTATCTCTAACATTTCTGCTTTGACCTGCTTGAGTTCCACCTGGAATATTCCCATTTGCCATCACAAACTGTGCTTCAACAGTCATGGCCCTGCTTTGTTATGTGGATAAGATGAAATCCTTTCAATTATTTAATTGAGCATACTACTATTTTCATTTCTGTGTGTGTGTGTGTGTGTGTGTGTGTGTGTGTGTGTGTGTGTGTGTGGTGTGTGCACGAATCTTGGTCTATGCAGTTGCAGATGCAGATGCCACTGTGAAAAATCTAGAACAAGAAGCTGATCGTCTAATAGATAAACTCAAACCCATCAAGGAACTTGAGGATAACCTAAAGAAAAACATCTCTGAGATAAAGGAACTGATAAACCAAGCCCGGAAACAAGCCAATTCTGTAAGCTTTTTACTTTCAATATCAGTAATTGATTGTAATTTTTTTTTGTATTACTCCCAGAGTGAATAACTTCTCCCAGTGTATCCTGTTGAATAATCTGTTTGTTTTCCTTTAACTTGACACTGTTTTAAGGGTGGGGGAGGAGGATAAAAGGTTAGATTTTTTTTCCATAGATTTCAAAATACATCTCATAGGATGAATAATCGCTAGTTACTGTTTTAGAAATGGGAATTTTGTGGGGCACCTGAGTTGCTCAGTGGGTTAAGTGTTTGACTTTAGCTCAGGTCATGATCTCGCAGTTTGTGAGTTTGAGCCCCACATCAAGCTTGTACTAATGATGCAGAGCCTGCGTGGGATTCCCTCTCTCTCTTCTCTCTCTGCCCCTCCCCCACTTGTGCTTGCGCTGTCTCTCTCCCTCTCAGATAGATAAACTTAAATTTTTTTTTAAAGAAATGGGAATTTTGTTATATTTTATCAGTATTTGAATAGAGTAGCACAAATAGCAAGATTGTATGTTAAAAAGACATGAATGAGAGTTCCTTGCTTTTGATGAAGGCAAAAAAGGCCAATCAGTGGGGCTGTATCAGGAAGGAATGAACAAGAGTACATAGAATAATAAATAGCAATGAAGAACCACTATTTTCTATATTTTTTGTCTGAGTACAAGTGACAACAAAAATTATTTTGGTTATAATTTCTGCAGGTTTTTTTTGAATTAAGAATGGAGAATACCTCAGTTGTATCAAAATTTTGCTCTTTATTAACCTAATTAGAAAACTATCAGGAAAAAAACAGAACTTTCTAGAAGATAGTAATCTGTTGAACCAGGGTAGAATTATTAAGTGCCAATGTGAAACTTTATCTAGACTAGTAAATTCATCCCATGACAACTCTAGAAATGCAAGAAAAAAATAACAGTTTTTGTGTTGTCATGTTTATACTCAAATCTTTTTAGATACCTAAGTCTTCCATCTTGAAAGTTCCATTTTTCTGAACAACTTTGAAGCTAAAAGGACCAGAAAATGCCTTTTCTTAACTCATCAATTTATATATTTTTTAGTAGTGGACCAATAATATGATGCCCAAGTAACGGTATATCATTTTACATTGCTGATACCTCTAAACAAGGCTAAGATAATAAGTTCAAGGTGCACTTTAAAAAGGGATTCATGCTGACTAAAGAGAAATTTAGGGGTGCCTGGGGGACTCAGTCGGTTAAGTGGCCAACTTCGGCTCAGGTCATGATCTCTCGGTTTGTGGGTTTGAGCACCACGCCGGGCTCTTTGCTAACAGCTCAGAGCCTGGAACCTGCTTCAGATTCTGTGTTTCCCTCTCTCTCTGCCCCTCCCACACGCATGGGGTCTCTCTCAAAAATAAATAAACGTTAAAAAATTTAAAGAGAAATTTAGAAAATGACAAAAAATTAGTCAAGATGATGCACATAAGCTCAAAGTGAAAGCAGCAGCCAGGGTTGAGAAGATACATATTGAGCTACAATATGAAAACCATGTAGGCAGTATGATGCCACATGAGTATGATATATATGAAGCACAAAGTGAAAAGAAGTCAGATGATAGTCTGAGGTTTGTGGTTTTCACTAAGATTAAGCCAATGTAGAAAAAGCATCTCCTATGCTCAAGGCTACTTTTATGTACAAAGTTTATAACACCATAGAAAAAATAAGATATATAGGTAAATAACTCTAAGATAATGCCAAATAGTGTGCTACTGTACGTGAGCAATGGGAAGGGGGATAAAGTTCTGGAAAGGAAGATCCCCTCTGGTAGGGACCAGATTTTCCATAGAAAAGAATTTGAGCCAGGCCTTGAGTGGGGTAGTGCTGGATGCGGGAGGGGAGGGTAAGGAAGCAGAGTATTCTGAGGATGAGCAAGGCAGAGAGAGAAGGAAGTTTCGGGGTCATTTCATGAGAGAGTGGTCTCGTTTGCCGGGATTATTAGTAGAGTGAACATTAAACAGGAAAGGTCAGCGGAGACCAGCTCTTGTTGGCCTTGGCTGGTAAGGGGAGAAGTTTTGTTTAGACACAGTTATACCTGAGATAAACCTCATTGGTGAGGAAAAGCTGAAAGTTCTCGAACATGAAATGTAATATTATCAGAGCTGTGCTTTTTTGAATATGAATCCGGAAGTAGCTTGGGGTGTAAATGAGAGAATACTAGAAAGAAGGCCATTTTAATAAGAGTCTCACCTGTAGCAGGTGGTAGTAACAAGAGAAACAGAGAGATTGAGATATCACTCCTGTATTTTTCAATGTTAATTTAAAGAAGCAAAAATAATAAATATTCTCTTGTGAATCACACACTTAGCCACATTTTTTAAGTCATCATGTGGGCAAATCCAGACATTTTTATTATTTCTTCTTATAAAGAAATCTAAAAATATGCCATATAGTCATCAGTTGTGTTTTCTCCTACCCTCCCCACCCCACCCCCAGAGGAAAAAGATAAAATTGTGGCATGTTAAGTATATAAAACATGTCTCAAGATACAAATTGAAAGTTATAAAGAAATGCTACAAGAATTAACCATTGTCCATGCCTTTCAAGGAAATTTTCAGTCACGTTTGGAAATGGAAGTTATAGCAAAGTGTCTTATTTTTTTAATAAGATGTTAGAAATACAGAAGCAAGCCAAATTTTTTTCAAGTGAGTTTTGTGCCTATTGAAGATGAAATCTTCAATATTTGTAATTTGTAAATATATTCGTAACCTGGCACGAGTGTCTCAATGTGGCCCTGATACATACTCAACATGACCAAGAAATTAAAGATATGTATTTTAAGGTAGGTTTCTTGGGGCACCTGGGTGGTTCAGTCGGTTAAGTGTCCAATTTCAGCTCAGGTTAGGATCTCACAGTTTGTGAGTTCCAGCCCTGCGTAGGGCTCTGTGCTGACACCTCAGAGCTTAGAGCCCACTTCAGATTCTGTGTCTCCCTCTCTCTATCCCTCCCCCGCTTGTGCTCTCTCATTCTCAAAAGTAAATAAACATTTTAAAATTTTTTAAATAAAAATAGAGTATCTTTCTTTGGTTTGTTGGCTCTGAAATTGAGTAGCTGATACTCTTTTTAAATGAATGACCTAGTTACTGGATGAACATAATGCAGTGAAAATCCAATAGACATAATAATGGGATCCTCAATAATGTTTAATTGAGTTCATAATGATTCATTAGTAATGTTGTATGAGAAATGCCTTGGAGGTATCTGATGTTTAGTGGTTTTTGTTTAGAAGTCTTAGGAAGGGTTCATATTAGAAAGAAGAATAATTGATAGACCCGAACATTCTAAGAAATGTTTGTGTTTCAGAAACTTCTCCCTTCTTATGAAAGGCATATGTCCTAGCAACTTCTAGAGAAATTTATAAATACTGTATTTTGATTTACTTTGTTTAGATTTGTTAAAGAGGTCTCTATTACTGGAAATCAAAACACAACGAAGTTAAAAGGAGAGCTTAGTAGCTATGGACTGGTTACCAACTGTTTGGGCTGCCTGAATTTTTCAGATACTGAGGATATATTCAAAACCATAAGGCAGAAAACAGAAAATCCAGAGGGATTTTTATATAAATGTGTAAGAGTTGAGCAATAGATTACTTTACGAGATCAATTGCTGGCATCTGGGGCATAACACCATCATTTTGTTCAGAGAACCATATTTTTAGATATTTATACTATGGCATAAAGGAGATTAACTATAACTCCTAGCAATAGTAAATACCCTGAGTTTTAAAATGTCTACTCCCTTAGACTCTCCGTTCTCAGAACTTCCACAGTTCACTTAGGCTTCAGCACTGGTGCTCTGTAGTCTACACTTTGATAATCCCCTTTTCAACACACCAGTCATGCAATCCCCTATCATTTCCCCCAGGTATACCTAACCAAGCACAGAAACCAATCCTGTGACCAAACTGTCGTGTATTCCACCCACATTCAGGCATTTCTTCTCTAAACAGCAAGCAAGTAGTATGATTACATTGGATTCTGTGAACAAAAATAAGTTACTTGTGATTAAACTAGCCATAATGTGGCTCAGTGGCCCAAACTAGGAAGCATTTGAGAAATAAAGGTAAGACAGACCACACACCCAGTTACTTTTGATTACTAATCCAGCCCCACTAGGAATTTGGTTATGATTTCCTGCCGAAGATCATTCAATCTGCTGTTCAGCTCCACTCACGAATTCCCGGTAGACCTTGATTTCTTCTCTTTGACTATCTTATTATGTCAGTGATGCGTATACCCTGCTTTAGATATTGGATTTGCTTGGTGCCAGGGTCTTCAAATACTCATGATATCCTGCACCTTTTCCTAAACATTAAAACATCTGAAGGCTGCATTTCTCCTGCCTGCCCTCTACCGTATTATCCTTCTCGTGCTTTATACTTTTTCTCTCTAAGCCCTTGGACAACCCTTGGTATAGCTGCTACCCCATCAGGTAGCACCCTCTGCCAACCTTCACGGCATGTCTGCTCCATAGTATTAACATCCAGAGTTAAAGTTGCATGTTTCCTAGTTCTGTTTTTCTCAAGTCTTTTTCATTTACCTACTCTTCGCACCTTATGTAGAAGGAAAATCCCATCATTTGTGGAGCAAAGAACAAACTTCCTGATAGGAAACTACACTTAGCAGGAAGACTGTATCTCCCCCCAGAACACAGAGCAAACATTCTGGGTACCAGTGTTGCAGACTACCCCCTCCCCTTAGGAGGAAGGCAAGGACAAGGAAAACCATCTAAGCAACAGGCTTTGAGGTTATTCAAGCCCCGGGTCACCACACAGAGCTCCATTAGGCTGAGCCCTGTACCTTTCCAGCACTTGATTTCTCTGCAGACGTGCAGATGATGGATGCAATTTGGTTATCAGATTAGGTGAGCAAACAATAATATACAAATACATGACTTACACGGAGTCTATAGGAAATGCAACCGATCTGCTATGTCCCCAGAAGTTCTCAAACACATATGAATTTACATATTCATCAGAACCAAAAAATCTCTCCTTGGCTTTCTTTTGAAAATGTACCCAATTTTTCATCCAGCACCTCTTCAGTGTTGTCTATACCACACTTGGGGAGGGGTCCTGGTGCTGCCTATGCCCTTTCTCTAGACTTTTGGAGCTGCTTCCCGTGTCACCATGACATGGAGACTGGCATTTGTGAGGGGAGCAATAAAGCTAGCTGGTTTTCTCCCAAGTGCAAAAACTGTTTGAGTAGCACCAAGTGCTAGAAGGAATGAGAATAGTCACTGCTAGTGAGAACCAAGAGGCTTCTGGAAGCTGAGCATTTAAATCAGTGGCAAGGAAAGGTCTACACCCTTCCTTGTCTCTGCTTCCTACTTGGAGCACTGCCATGGAGCAAAGTTGCAGTTTCTTCCCGAGTCCCTGCAACTCCATTGCCATCCTGAAAATGCCATTTGAGGGTACACCTGAACCGAAGGAAATTAAGTCACATAATCAACTAGTGTTATTTGTGACTGAAGAAAGGCTCCCTAAATGTGAGTAAGAATCGGCCTGAGCAGTTTCAGTTCCGTTCATGTAGGAATTCCTTTCTTAGCAATTTATAGTAATTTTTAAAGTACTCGTCAAAAGAAAAAGGAGCTGTTAAATACATTAGTAGGAATAGCCATTGAAAATTATTTCCGTTTCATTTCCTGGCAAATTATTCATTTCCTGGAAAATTATTTCCGTTTCATTTACTTAATAAAAATGTATAATTTTTTCTCAAATGTATGTTCTGAGTGGCATGATTAATATTCTTCGTATTGTTAGAACATCTAGAACAAAATCTAGTTGGCCTCTCCCAACTGTAAGAACAGGAGAGGGTAGGTAATTTCCTCTCGAAAACTAAAAGAAAAATGATGTCCTACTAAAGTGATATGAAAATCACTGAAATTTGAACTGTAAAATTTCACTCAACAACCCTAATGAAGATCATTATCATTAGCTTCATATAAAATCACCTCTGGAAAATGTCCCCACATTCATAAAGGAGAAAGGTATGAAGGTAAGAATTTGTTACTTGGATGCTTCAAAAAACAGTAGCACACTAACATGATATGGGCTGTGAACAGCTCATTGTCCAAATCTCCCCGGGAAGCTGGCTTCCGCGCCCTCATTAATGAGTATAATGGTGTCCACATATGGGCATTTAATGATTCTATTTGATGGTAGAAAAATAACTTCAAAGAAGGGATGATGATGGTTTTGTAGTTGTTTGGGAGGTACTTCACACTTTCTGAGAGATTTAGTCTTGGTTCTTTGTGCCTGTTTTTCTTGAAGATCAAAGTATCTGTGTCTTCCGGGGGTGACTGCATTCGAACATACAAGCCGGAAATCAAGAAGGGAAGCTACAATAATATCGTTGTCAACGTAAAGACAGCTGTGGCCGACAACCTCCTTTTTTATCTTGGAAGTGCCAAATTTGTAAGTTCAATATCCAGCTTCTTCAGTCTCCTGTATGTGTGAATAGGCAGAGGTTAATCCCAGTAGTAAGGAAAATGTATAGAATCTAATAATATGCTCCCAAAATTGTGTTAGGTTTTCAGATTTGAAAACCTCAGAATCTTATGTCATGAAAGTTCTGAAGTATCAAATTAAGTTAGAAGGAAAATGAAATGAAGAAAACTTTTTACAGGGTTTAGGTACATCTGCTTTCATTTGTGAGTATGCCAGCATTTATTTAGAATGATATTTTCAGATCTGCCTATTTAAGAAGAAGGACTAATAGGAATAAAGCTTTAAAAACAAGTCTCTAATGGGGGCGCCTGGGTGGCTCAGCCTGTTGAGTGTCTGACTTCAGCTCAGGTCATGATCTGGTGGTTTGTGGGTTTGAGCCCCACATCGGGCTCTGTGCTGACAGTTTGGATTCTGCTTCAGAATTCTGTGTCTCCCTCTCTCTTTCTGCCCCTCCCTGCTCATGCTCTGTCTCTCTCTCCTTCAAAAATAAATAAACATTAAAAAAATTTTTAAAACAAGTCTCTAAGAAATTACAATGAGCTTTCATGTTAAATGAAAATGACAAATTGTGGGGGCGCCTGGGTGGCTCAGTCGGTTGAGCATCCGACTTCGGCTCAGGTCATGATCTCTCAGTCTGTGAGTTCGAGCCCCGCGTCAGGCTCTGTGCTGACAGCTCAGAGCCTGGAGCCTGTTTCAGATTCTGTGTCTCCCTCTCTCTCTCTGACCCTCCCCCGTTCATGTTCTTCTCTCTCTGTCTCAAAAATAAATAAACGTTAAAAAGAAAAAATTTAAAAAAAAAGAAAATGACAAATTGTGTACGCATTTCCTGCCGATGAAAACTCTTTTGATTCATGTTGAATTTATAACTGAACCTGAATAAACAGAAGTCATATCTACAAATCTCACCCGAAAAGTTTTCATTCCTTTTATTTGGACATTTAACTTTGTATGCATGGGGATCTTCCAAAATGAATAAAATTTTCAACAAATCAGTCATTGCATAAGTCAATACTTGTCATTCAGGTGAGAACTTTTACGTCACCTTAGGTGAAAAATCATAGTTAGCTCCTTAAAAATGTCAGTGTCTGGGACACCAGGGTGGCTCAGTCAGTTAAGTGTCCGGCTCTTGATTTCAGCTCATGTCATAATCTCATGGTTTCTGAGTTCGAGCCCCACACTGGGCTCCATGCTGGCAGCACAGAGCCTGATTGGGATTCTCTCTCTCCCTCTCTCTGCCACTCCCTCTCTCCTAAAATAAATAAATAAACTTAGAAAAATATATATGTCAGTATCCTTGGTGAAAACAATGAATTCTGCATCCAAATATTTTCTTTTGTCTCTACCAAAAGAATCAGAAGGAGAAAAGACTTGTTTGAAAAGTAGAATTAGTTAAATTAACACATATGCCTCAGCAGTAAGGACACACGTGTTGCCTTAAAGATACAATAATAAATATTACTTAATCATGCATAATAATCATATCATTTGAGAATTTTTATTGTGAGACTTATAATTATTTCACATATCTGTAAATACCACCTGTTGAAAAGAACGCTGTTGGCCTCCTCAGATGTCTGATATGTATCATTTTTGTGTTTCTCTGGACTAGATTGACTTTCTGGCTATAGAAATGCGTAAAGGCAAAGTAAGCTTTCTCTGGGATGTTGGATCCGGAGTTGGACGCGTAGAGTATCCAGATTTGACCATTGATGACTCATATTGGTACCGTATTGAGGCATCAAGGTAACTACCTTAATAAAGATTAAGACAATTAAATGACAGAATTTTGACGTACTTTCCCAGTTTAAAAGAAAACTCCTTTTTCCATTTCAAGGAGGTAGCTATGTATGCATGTATACAAATTTTATGTAGTAAATGTATATGTCTATATGTGTGTGAACAGGTCTCTCGTAGTCCCTGTTAGCAACTGACAAACCTTCAAGGTACTGACCAGAGTGACCAGTCCATTTTGGACCGTTCATCTGGTTGTCTCATAGCCATACCATCATACTATCGGTCATACTCTCTCCCCTGAAGAAGAAGTCCCCTGGGACTTGCCCTCGTTCAGTACAAACCAGAGCATGAAAGCTGCCAGTGGCGTCTGTCTTCGAGTGCTCAGCTCCTCTTCTACTCTACACAGCAGCGTTGCCTACAGACAGGTGCAGTTTCTAAATGCTGGCACAAATATATAGTATGTCAGGCCCATACTACTTAAAATGGAAAGTAACAAGATATTGATTCATTCTGTATTTAAAGCTTTAATTCAGTTAACTTCTAGCAGTGTATAGATAACATAGAGAACCCATTGTTGTCCTCAATCCTTTTCCCTCATGTCCTCACCTTTTCCTTATTCCCAACACCTACTGAACCCAGAGCAGCTAGTAGTTGAGAGGTAGAGTGAAGGGCCTGGGGCTAGAGTTGGGTAAAGCAACCCTGGAATGTAGATGATGGATACAAAGAGTTTTACTCTGGGTTTGCATATGCTTAAATGTTTCCATATTAAAGCTTAAAACCTAATGAGAAGAAATATTTTTAGTTCCTTTTTAGATCTTTGGTAAAAGAATGTGTTGTGTTGTGTTGTGTTGTATGTGTGTGTGTGTGTGTGTGTGTGTGTGTGAGAGAGAGAGAGAGAGAGACAGACAGACAGTATGTTGTGTGTGTGCGTGTGAGAGAGAGAGAGACAGACAGTATGTTGTGTGTGTGTGTGTGTGTGTGTGTGTGTGAGAGAGAGACAGACAGACAGTATGTTGTGTGTGTGTGTGTGTGCGTGCGTGCATGCGTGTGTGTAGAGAGAGAGAGAAAGCAGATAGTATGCTTGCATGTGTGATGGTTGGGGAGAGATAAAGTACTATGAGTTTAAGAATATTTATATTCACAGAGGTCAATTTTTCAATCAGAAGGGATACTGGTAAGATCTGGCAAGATGAAGAAGAACCTTATTTGATAAATTCATTCTGTTGTTTCCGGGTACTTTAGTCAACACTACACCCTCAGGGAGAAAAAGATTTCCTAAATGAGACAGCAGGGAGAGACAGAGACACTCAAGTTCTGTTGTGGCCGCTTAGAAGAGAGAGCGGTGTTTCATATTTAACAAGTCATAGACACCAATCACTTGAGAAAATGAAATAAAATAATAATAGCTTTCAGAATTCTATTAACGGAACTTAAAAGCACAGTTCTTCTATGCAATTTGTATACACAACTCTGAAGAGCAGACATTATGCTGTATGCGTTAAGATGGTATATGCCAAACAATAAAAGATGCACAATTCCAGGAAGACTCTACTTCAGCAAGTTTGGATCCAAGATACAATAAGGGATTTTAGGAGAAACGATGGAGCGTATAATGCAGAAGGGTGGCTCATTTGGGGTTCACTTGCTGAATTAAATTAGACAAAATGCTAAATAAAGTAGTATGAACTTGTTGAAATAGCATGTGTTGGTAGATAGTAAAGTGTTTTGGAAAGCAACAGGAAAAAGGTTTTCCATTTAACCAGTGGCAGTTCCATCGGCTAATTGCCACTGCGTCATTTCATATCAACTACCAGGTGCAGAGTCAGGGTATGTGCTTACTGGTCCCTGGCTGAATCTGACAGTCAGCATCCAGCAAAGATCAGACTCTTGGTTTTGACTTGCAGTGTAATGAATCCAGATCTTTTGAAGCTCAGCACCCAGTTATCTCTTGAAAATTCCAAAACAAGTCCTATGTTTCATACCTTTTAAAACTGAAGTTCCTGTAAATGTGATGCATATTCCATTTTCTGTATTTTCTTTCACTTCCTTTCAACGCGGACCCCTCAAGAACTGGGAGGAACGGGACCATTTCTGTGAGAGCCCTGGATGGACCCAAAGCCAGCATTGTGCCCAGTACATACCACGCGGTGTCTCCTCCAGGGTATACTATTCTTGATGTGGATGCGAACGCGATGCTGTTCGTTGGTGGCTTGACTGGGAAACTGAAGGTAGCATTCTCTTTCCCATTCTGTTGATCTCATCTCTGTACATAAGACCTGACGTGATGACTCTAGGGGAAGGCATGATGAAGCTTTGCAAAAACTTGACTATTTTTTCCTTCATGTGTGTATGAAAACGTAAATATATTTTGAGTAGGAATTTCTTCTTCTCTGACTATTCAGTCTGGAAACACAATGTTTTTAAGCCTATGCGTATTTACTTAAACGGTTCTTTTGCCCTTATCGGTGGCACCTGTTTTCTTTACAGTCTTGTTTCAGTTGCCTCAAGAGCAAAGTGTGTTTTCAATATACCCCTTTTTCTGAATCAGCTTATGATTTATTGATACGAAGTGCTATAAAGTTCAAACTTCCATCTAATTAAAAGATTTATGAATACCTTGGGAAATATCACAGGAGTCATAAGCTTCCAAATCATGGTCGGATTTTTAAAGTTTTCAAGTTGCTCTTCCCCTCATTCTTATAGAGCACTGCACTTAATATTCATAATTGCTTCATGACAGGTCCTTGTGCATTTGAAATTGCAAAGTGCCTGCATTTTAAAAGAAGCTCATGTTGATTAAATGGAAAAACGACGTGTCGGTGACATGCAAGAACACAACCAAATACAATGGATAACCCTGGGCTTGTCAGAATAGTCCCGGGATGGGATTAGTCAGAAAATGTGAAAAGCCAGGGTGACCCCAAATTTATGAGAGCTCAACCTTCATAGAGAGCGAGGTTGTTTTATTTGCTTCGTGGATGAGATGTGACTCGAAAGTATTGGAATGGATTCCAGAGCTACACACTAAAACCATCCTCATTTCTTAGAACAGCATATAAATATATATGGCACATAGTAATATATAGTCATGTTGCCAACTTTCTCTCCTCCCCAGAAAGATAAATATAGGGGGAGCACAGAGTAGTATAAAAACCATGCATTTTGAAATCAAATCCAAGTTGGATTCTCCGCCTCTAACGGGCAAGTCACTTAGCCCCTTGGCCTTCAGTTTTCTCAACTAGAAAAAGGGAGCTAAAATATCTACCTTGCTTGCATATTGAAAGGTATGACAATAAATTTTTATAACATTTTAAAGCCCTGTTGTGCTAAGTAATATTATAAGGAATTTACGTGAATTAACTTATTTAATTGTCACAGCAACCCCAAAAGGTAGATAATATCCTCCTCATTTTATATTTAAGGAATCGGAGTCAGAGAGAAATTCAATGACTCGACCAAGGTCACACAGCAGTTAGAGGCAGAGTTGGGATTGGAACACAGGTTAGCAGCCACAGAAGCCTCCATCCTTAGGCACCACGTTTCACTGCCACAGTGAATAGTGAGAGATTATGTGCATGAAATTTACAACAAATGCCTAAGGTGTGGTAGTCACACATTAAATTGCATCCTAAATAATTCTTATTGTTATTCAGATGTCACTAGGCATAAATAAATTTTCTTATGCCAGTTTCAGGGAAAAAGAAAACAGACAAATGATATCTGCAGAAAATCTTAATCATTTGGCCAAGAGTTTCAAGGCTCCTAACACATCAGAATATGAACCAAAAGCTGGAAACAAGTAACTAAATCAACATGCTAATGAAAATTCAAAGGAGCAGGAAAATATCCCAACTCTAGTTTTTAGGATGCAAGAAGGGAAAGCAAAAAGCAAATAGAATCCACAAGTAGGATAATCAACCTCCGGAAAATTAAAAGAGACTCCAACTGATAACAGAGAATTCCAAGGGCCGCTCTGACTTGTAAATGTCAGTGGCCGTGATAAACATTCTTTCTACATGGCAGTGCACCACTGAGTCACAGCAAGAGAAAGATGTACATGTTGAGTTTCACCCAAAATTGTAACTACAAACGTTATCTATTCAGGGATCATCTTCCTACATGTGTTCTAAAACCCAAACATGTCCATTCACTTTTTAACCCTAGAGTACTCAGATAATTTTGGGTCAGCTTTGGCAAAGCGTTTCTAAAGTTATAGGTACCAGAATATAGAATTTATTTGTAATGTGTCCGTGCCAAAAGAAATCGTTGTTTAAATTACAGCCAAGTTTCATTAGAGTAGACCAGGTCATTCCCCTCCTTTGTGATTGTGTTATATATCAAGCTTACGACCTTTCCCTGTGAAAATGACACTAGGGTTGTCATTTAACAAATATTTACTGAGCCCTAATAGGCTTTATGCTGTGTATACTAGCAGAGAATCACAATATGGTCCCTTCTCTTACAAATTCACTCTTTCCCTTCATTCTCCGGAGTTGGAAACCTGCTTGGGTATAGGAGGAAATGAAAAATTGGGGGCAGCACTATCACTAAGTGATCTCTATGTGAGTTGTTTCTTCCCCTTCCATGTCGTCAGTGAGTGCCCCTTCTCCAGATCTTTAGAAAGATGTCTCCTTAGTGGTGTACGGATGCTCTCATTAATTAAATACCTCCTCTGTGTCAGGCACTGAATGTGGTACCATGAATAAATTACCCAGTTGAATTCTAAGAATCCCATCTTAGAGACAAAAAATGGAATCTCAAAGCAGAGAAGTAGCTCACCTGAAGCCGGAAGCTAGGAAGTGTTTATTTACTAATGGTGATAAAATGGCTTCGCACAAAATAACCAGGATCTGTGAGGATACAATAGGGTTAAAGATGAATATGTACAAACCAAGACTATCACAAAGAGCAGATAATAAGTACTCCAGATTTTGCTGCCAATGCCGCTCGTGGGTACTCTAAGACTTCTTGTGAAATTCTAACTCTAACAAATATAATGCTTCTCTCTGCAGAAGGCCGATGCTGTACGCGTGGTTACATTCACTGGCTGTATGGGAGAAACATACTTTGACAGCAAACCTATAGGGTTATGGAATTTCCGAGAAAAAGAAGGTGACTGCAAAGGATGTACTGTCAGGTTAGTTGAGATGAGGACTCCCCTAAGGTCTGGTCTGTGCTTTACAAAAACTTAATTTTATTGTACGATATTCTGTTATTACATGGATGATATGGAGCGGGTTGGAAGGGATCGTGACCAGAGGTGACTTACCATGAAGCTGATAAAAGGTCAAATCCTTTCACCCATTTGGGCGAATGGGAGGTGCCTTGGCGGTACTTTAACTGGTCATGTGTGTTTGTAAAATCTACAGGGCAAGGTAGTTTAACCTCAGTCAGTTAAGACTACTGTCTCTTTCCACTCCAACCACCCTTCATGTCTGGCACCAGGAGGTTTTGCATATCTGTAGCTATGCTGTCATCATCATTTCTTTTTTCTTAAAGAGAGCTTTCCCTGAACTTGTTAAGCTTCAGGCTTCACAGAGCTTGGACACACTCCACTTATGTTTACAACAAAATGGAGAACCCTGGTACAAATTGATCTCCGACAGGATTTTCCAAATAACACATAGGGTCCTATAAGTGTTTTGAGTGGAAACCCATTGGACTTGAAGAATCTGCTTAAGTGGAGAAGGATAAGAAGGGGCCAAGACAGGATAGGAGAAAGTGCCATAATACACATCACCAATTACAACATAGAGGTTAGGGTGTAGGAATTTATTTATTTATTTACTTATTTACTTATTTATTTTAATGCCTATTTATTTATTTTAATGTTTATTTATTATTTTTGAGAGACAGAGAGGAAAAGAGAGAGAGAAAGAGACAAGGAGGGAGAAAGAATCCCAAGCAGGCTCCATGCTGTCAGCACAGAGCCTGATGTAGGTCTCGATCCCACAAACCCATGAGATCGTGACCTGAGCCGAAATCAAGAGTAGGACCTCAAATGACTGAGCCACCCAAGTGCCCCAGAGTGTAGGAATTTTAAAATTTTAGCAAGCATACAAAAGCATGTATAGAGAATAGATATTCTTATATATACCTGAATAGACGATATAAAACAATGAGCTAGAAATGGAGGATTTCTCAGCATAAATGACTTAGAGCCCAACAATCAAGTGAGCCTATTAAAACTATAAAATTTAAGTTAAATACCTAGAAGCTTAATACACACACATAGCAGCTCAACATCACTAGGTGCTAAGTGGTTCATACTTTTAATTTCCAATTAGAAGGGAACATGCACATTGCCAGGACCCAGATTCCCCATCAGTATAGCAGACTACCATTTTCATCTTAACATCATGGACTTGTCAATGCAGAACTGAGGGTAGTTTAAAAGCCTAACCATTCATAGTTTAAAGTGGCTGGGTGAATAATCTTCAACAAAATCTCACATGGAATGTTTTCTGTAAAATGTTGTTAATACAACAAAGACAATGAGGCTCACATTAACATTCCTCTACTCACAAATTAACACCAACTTTTCCCTAAACATTTTTTTGGTAAATTTGTAAAAAGGATTCTCAAAAGCCTATCATCAACAATTGTCCATTCAATGCAGTACATATAATGTATTAAGATTATAACATGCATTTAGAAATTCTGCAAAGATCTTGTGCCTTTAGTATATAAAATATTATATTAATTTATATGATTATAATAGTGTGTTAGACTTCTTCATGGAGGAGGTAACATTTGAGGTGGGCCTTGCCCTGGAGTAAGAGTCCAAAGGAGGAGCTGGCAGATAGTAGGTAAAGAGCATTCTAGTTCCAGGGACCAGGGACAGCAAAGGCTGGAAAGCCAGAGTGTTCTTAGGAAGGGACAAGTAGGGGCGCCTGGGTGGCTCAGTCAGTTGAGCATCCGACTTCGGCTCTGGTCATGATCTCATGATCTGTGAGTTCGAGCCCCGCGTCGGGCTCTGTGCTGACAGCTCAGAGCCTGGAGCCTGCTTCAGATTCTGTGTCTCCCTCTCTCTCTGACCCTCCCCCGTTCACGCTGTCTCTCCCTGTCTCAAAAATAAAATAAACGTTAAAAAAAATTTTTTTTTAATAAAAATTAAAAAAAAAGGAAGGGACAAGTAAACTCTGTTCTGCTTTACAAGTGTGAATTTACTCAGGCAAGATTGGCAAATGGGAGAATGATATCAGTAAGGTGTGGAAGTCATATAAGTTTTGGACAGAGTTCTTTCCAGGGCCACCTGGGTGGCTCAGAGTCCGACTCTTAGTTTTGGCTCAGGTCATGATCTCACAGTGTGTGATTTCGACCCCTGCGTCAGGCTTCGTGCTGACAGTGCAGAGCCTGCATGGCATTCTCTCTCTTTTCCTCTCTCTCTGCCCTCCTCCCCTGCTTGTGCTCTCTCTCTCTCAAAAGAATAAATAAACTTTAAAACGAAAAGTTCTTCCCAGCATGTAAAAGTTTTGCACGACTGAGCAAAGGCAGCTGAATGTTAAGTCTACCCATGAACTTGCCCTTGGTTTGGCCAAGCACTCTGTCTTGGAAGTTCTCCCCCTCCAGCATTGTGCCTTTTTGCCCCCTCTGTCACTCAGCACCGTCCACCCTTCCTTACGTCCCTACTTGCCATCAAATGACTTTCACCTATTCCTTTTAAGGTATAGTTTTATATTTACTGAAATAATTCTTCATTTTAAATATTGTAACATAGCTTTTTGAACTAGGCTAATATTTTGATCAATACTATTATTTTTGTGAGCACTCTGATTATAAAGTTGCATAAGTTTTGAGTGACCCTGCACCAACCCTATTTTTCTGTAAGTCTTGGTATTTGTAGGAATAATTTTTATAGAACTCCCAGTGCCTGGTAGTGTTTTATTTTCAAGAGAACACATATATTTTAACATAAATACCAATCATTCCAGATTTAGACCAGAAACAATTATATGTGGGAGATGTAAAAGCTGAGGCTGTGAGACATAGACTGAGAACATTTTATAGATCTTAGAATGTCCATTTTAGGAATGCTCATTTATTTAGTAGTCAGTAAAAGGATATAATTGTTATGCTTTAGAAAGAATTATCAAAAAGAAAAGAAAAGAGAAAAGAAAAGAAAGAGTCTACCAGAACTATTAAAAAAAAGTATCTTATTTTTCTTAAACTTCTAAAAATCACATTAAAATTGAAACAGAAAAAAAACTGTTACAAATATAATATATTTAACTGAATATTGAAACAATGATGAAATGTTAATGTCCTAAACCCCAATATACTTGTAGTTTTATAGTTAACAAGTTACATGTGGAAGAGTGTGTCTGTTCCAAATAGAAAAAAATAATTAGTCCTTAATAAATGACCAGACATCAAAGTTCAAAAGAGAGACAAAAGGCAAGTTAAGAAGCTTAACCTATGTTAATTATAAGAAAAAAATAGTTACTTTTCCTGGTAAATATTCAAAATGAGTAAGAACACTCCAGTATAAAGTTAGTTGTTGAAGTATTATAGACTACACCTGGAAGGATTCGTTTTTCCCCCATCTCAAAGTCACCCATCTAAAGCCAGGCTTACCTGGATTTGGCCAATAAGTTCAGGGCTGATCTACATCTGTAGGTTTAAAGGTTCTCAGCACAAAACCCTCCCCTGCAGAGTTGCCTTTTACTTGAATAGGGGAATCTTCTAAAGGAATGGAGTAGTAATAGGCCTTAGAAATCATTCACTGATCTAACCCTTTTATCTCAAGGTGACACCTGAAGGGTTAGGGGACTTGTAGCAGGTCCTCACATCAGATTCAAAGGTACCTGCCATTTACTTTGCTATTTTTTTAATTAATATTGAAGGAATTAATAGATTAAGGACATAAGGGTATGAGAGTATAAATATCCCAGAGTTCTTAAACAGCAACAAAAAAAATGTGATATATTTTTTATCCTAATACTTGTTCTGTGTAGTGAGGCTTTATGTTTTTGTTTATTTGTTTAAATTATAAGTGCCAGGGCATTGGCTCAAAGCGTCCAGAAAACTGTCAACAGTGACCCCCTCCCCCCACCGCCAACACTTTTCAGACTGTCAATGGTAGCATGGCAGCTTTAATGCAAAACCCTAGGCTTCAAGAACTCAAGGAACTTCTCCTTACTAGATTCTACACAACAGTCTCTTATCTCTAATGCAGTGCTCCAGAAATTAGCAGGCTTGTTGTAATGATGAAGAAAGACCCAATCACAGCCAATTTATTCACTACCAATTATACTGTTTATTAATAGACTAATTTAGCTCCTCATACTTTTAGTTAACACTTTGCTGGAGTATTGAAAAGCATCTTTTAAGTTTACATTAGGAAAAAAATGTATGACATCATCTGATCTTATTCTAAATTAGATATAACTTAAAATTACAAAGGCCAGACCATGCAAGACGCAGTAAAGACTCTTCCCTTCTTTTTTGTCTTCATTTTTATTTCTCTGTGGTCCAGAAACAGACAGAAAGCCAACTCAACTAAACTATGTAACAGTTCTTCTTTCACAAGCCAATTAATGTTTGTACACTGCTGGTTTTATCATTAGCCAAGATTTTGTGCAAATAATATTCTAGACTCTGGTTATTTTACAATGACATTGCTATAATATCTCTCAATATCTCCCCTCTATCCTCAAGTTAATACAGCACTCCAATTTCAGAGATTCAAGCAGATGCTAATATGCCAATATTTAAAGTTTTAAAAAATCTCCACAATTTGAGACTTAATCTGTAACAACACCATTAGGTTGATCGATAGATGATAAATAACTTTGCATTTGAAAAAGAAATGATTCTAAGTGTCATATTTACAAGGATTATCTTAGATATTTCTTAATGATTCGACCAATATTGATATAATATATATTCTCTGTGAGGCAATTTGCTATACTAAAATCTCTTTCGTTGCACATATGAGATTCTACTATGAGCTGTGTCATACTAGGTGCCGAGTTTGTGACTGACATAAAGCCTGGCCCATTATCTCTAGCTGGTCTCATATGGCTTGCATTCTAGTGAAGAACACAGAAAAACACACACTGAAATAGATAGAGGCATCTCTTATTGTCTGAATCTAATTTGTCCCAGAAAAACCTATTGGATAGCAATAATTTAGAGAGTAGAGACATTTATTCCATTATGTTTTGTTTTTCTTATAACTGTAAGTTTGTATTTCTGACCACCTTCACCCATTGCGCCCAACCCCCCCATTATGTTATGTATATGAGATATGTAATAACACGTTCTCAGTCTATCCAAAACCCCACCTGTTCACACCACTAAGATACACTTAAATGCCACCATAACTTTCCACCAAGTATTTCAGTAAAACATAAAGCATTTAAAACATCAATAACTTATTTATTGAACACCAGATAAAGTCCAGGTAAGAGGTGATTGCTACTTGGTCTAGAATGGTGGCAGTAGAGGTGGAGAGAAATAGAAGGATTGAAGATTTATTTGGGATGGTTTCTGTCCTGGAACAGCTCACAACTGAGTCTCAGAAGACAATTTGATGTATTGAATACTGATGGGTGAAACAGATATTGATTCATGTGAAATGTCTCTCTTCAGTCCTCAGGTAGAAGATAGTGAGGGGACTATTCAGTTTGATGGAGAAGGGTACGCATTGGTCAGCCGCCCCATTCGTTGGTACCCCAACATCTCAACTGTCATGTTCAAGTTCAGAACATTTTCTTCAAGTGCTCTCCTGATGTACCTTGCCACACGAGACCTGGTAAAGACATGCACAGCTGATTTTCCATGATTGATCATTTGTTTGCCTCTTTCCGTAGGATTCCAATACAATTATCAGTTATTGTTAAATTATCAATTATTATTCAAATAATTCAGGGACGGCTGTGTGACAGCCAAGAGTGGGTGATGCAGATAGAACTTATATATTTTCATTGATAAATTCAATTACAGATGCAATATAATTATTACTTATTTTCAATATAGTTCCCTATATAATCCTTTAAGAGAAGCACCCAGTAAAGATTCCTGCAGTATGGAATCATGCAGCACCAAAACTACTGCTTTAGTCTTCTAAACACCTAAGCTGAAAGGTGGTACTAAATGTCCTCCTTGTTGGGGCGCCTGGGTGGCTCAGTCGGTTAAGCGTCCGACTTCGGCTCAGGTCACG
The DNA here is from genome assembly GCF_023721935.1 of Panthera uncia. Taxonomy (NCBI): domain Eukaryota; kingdom Metazoa; phylum Chordata; class Mammalia; order Carnivora; family Felidae; genus Panthera; species Panthera uncia. The sequence goes on from NW_026057580.1 coordinate 85,378,166, forward strand.
ATCTCACGGTCTGTGAGTTCGAGCCCCGCGTCGGGCTCTGGGCTGACGTCCCGGAGCCTGGAGCCTGCTTCCGGTTCTGTGTCTCCCTCTCTCTCTGCCCCTCCCCCATTCATGCTCTGTCTCTCTCTGTCTCAAAAATAAATACATGTTAAAAAAAAAAAAATTTAAATGTCCTCCTTGTTTTTCTAAGTCAATATCTCTTAGTAAATTCTTCCAGGGAACGTGTCTTTTAGTTGGCTTAATATGTTTTCATAGGAACCTCCTTCATTCTTCTGTCATAAAAGGATATGCCCTAGTAATTGGTTGTGACCATTGACACCATGATATCACACCCACCAACATTCACAAAATACTAGTACCAATTCTGTTTCTAAAACGGATGTCACTTACCGATCAACACATTTAGCGACTTAGCCATAAGGCCCTATTATAAACCCCACAAAGAAAGTGAATACTCATGTTTCGCTGCGTATCTAATCACTGATATATTTTTACTTCATCATAGAAAGATTTCATGAGTGTAGAACTCACCGATGGGCATGTAAAAGTCAGCTATGATCTGGGTTCAGGAATGGCTTCCGTTGTTAGCAATCAAAACCATAATGATGGGAAATGGAAATCCTTCACCCTGTCAAGAATTCAGAAACAAGGTGAGTTTCTATGGTAATAATGCATTGTGAGCCTTAATCATGCTATCCAACGTTCCCATGTATCTAATCATGAGGAAGACCCTGTCTGTAATTTTAGGTACTCACAAATTCTGTGAAAATTGGATACACTCATCTCTTTGGCTTAGATGATAGGTGACTTGGGTTACACATGACTGATTGAAGAGGCAAATGGTTCTCTGTCATTTTCTTTGAACATTGAAAGCTTAATTTGAAAACATCAAACTATCTTACAACTTGTAAAATTATATCCTGTAGTAGATTTGAAAAGGTTGTGTGCTTGTCTTTCCTTCTTATTTTACCAAGATGTTTCCTTTAGAGCGACTCACACGTGCAATTTGTAAGGGTGGTCGCACAGTTACCAGTTCTTTGCTTTTTAAAAAGGCCAAATATTTGTATGTGTGCAAGTAAATGATCGAATAACAATAATGTAACCTCTTTATAGTTCAGGAACTCTTTCAACATTTTTTTTCATTTGCTGATTTGAGCAGGTATTTTGTTCTGGTGTTAGAGAAAGGGAAACATAGGCTCAAACTTACATGTGGTCAGAGACGTATATATGTAAGATCTCATAAGCAAGATAGAAATCCAAGTCTCTTAGGTCTTAGTGTGCTGCTACTATTATTTAAGTATAATTCCCCTCACTCTGTGTACTATAGCATTACCAATATCTGCAAATGGAACTTTGATACTTCTGTTTATAAAATTAAACCTAATTAGTTTTCATTGTGCCAATGTGATATGTCATGAGAATTTCGGTTTAACTTTGCACCATTCTTCATTCCTGTGTTTAACAAATATCTGGCAAGCACACACCGCATAAGAACTGCATAAGTATTGCATAAGAACTGAGTGAGGTCTGTCACAAGTCCTTGCCTTCAAGGAACTTGCACTCTAACGGGGGAGATAGGCAAGTAAATCAATGGTGAGAAAAGCTAATTGCTGTGTCAAAATAGGTATAGTAGATGGAGGCGCCTGGGTGGCTCAGTCGGCTAAGCGTCCAGCTCTTGATTTTGGCCGAGGTCATGATCTCAAGGTTCATGATTTCAACCTGGGAGTCAGGCTCCGCGCTGACAGTGAGGAGCCTGCTTGTATTCTTTCTCTTTCTCTGTGCCTCTCCGACTTGCATGTTCTCTCTCGCTCTCTCAAAAATAAATAAATGAACTTAAAAAAAAAAGTATAGTAGGCTAGGAATCTCAGGAGAGAGATGTTTAAGTCACACAGAGAGGTTGGCGAATGCCCTGAGGCATGAGCAGGAGTTGAGAACTTCACTGGATGGACAGCACCTTTGGACACTTCAGAGAGGTGAATGTTGTGTGAGAGCCTAGAGGCCTCAGAAAGCATCATACATCATCAGACATCAGTTTCCAGTTGCTCTTCCTTGTAATATGGAGGTCTGGAGAAACTCCTTAGTTGGAACAAAACCTGGTTTGTGCTTATATAAGTTGGAGTACTGCCGTATACATTGTTCCAGCATAAAATACGCACAGTGCACATTTGCATGGGGGAGGCTCTGCATAATACTTAAGAAGAGTGTTTTACTCTGTTTGACCCAACATTTCCCAAACTTCTACGATCACTAAAATCTTTCCATTTATGCAAGACTAGCATTCTGCTGAACACGATTTGGGAAAGGCTTTAGTTAATGTCGAGGAGCAAGAATTTCCCATCCCTTTCTGGGTCCTTCTAGCTGGACCCAAGAATCAAATTGACAGAGACAGATTAACAGGACAAAATCCGATTTGATCGTGTACATGCAGGGAATCCACACACACATGGAAATTCCAAAGACAGGCAAAATGAGGTATATGTGTCATTGTGAACTGAGAAGAAGGTAGGGGTCTGGGACTTCAAAGGGAAGAATGCAATTTACAGGAAGATAAAAAGAAAGGGTGGGGGAGGGGGTAAATGTTTCATGAATAAATGTTTGTTGAGCCACTCAGAAACAATGGCACACAGAAGACTTTGATCAGACAGGCCTTGCTAGGTTCCTCTCTCTGTCAACTACACCTAGTTCACAGTGCAATGTCATTATCTGTGGTGATAGTGCTCTTCTGGGAGCAGGTCCTCTATCTAAATTCTTCTAAGCAGTTGTGGGGGAGGAAAAGGGCTTTTCCTGAATCAACCGGGTTTTGGTTGCTTTTTTCCTACAAGTATTGATTTAAATCCCAGCTAGATAACATACAGTACAATATTAGTTTCAGGTATAGAACTTAGTCATCACTTACATCCAATACCTGGATGTGAGTACTTGTGCTTATCACAAGTACCTTCCTTAATACCCATCATATATTTAACCCATTCCCCAACCTGCCTCCCTTCCAGTAACCCTCAGTTCTCTACAGTTAAGAGTCTGTTTTATGGTTTATCTTTTTCCCCTTTGTTCCTTTGTTTCTTAAATTCCACATATGAATGAAATCATATGGTATTTGTCTTTCTCATACGGTATTTGACTTATTTCACTTCGCATAATACACTCTAGCTCCATCCACATCACTGCAAATGTTTTTGATTGTTTGTTTAAAAAAATTTAAATGTGTTTATTTTTGAGAGAGGGAGAGAGAGAGAGTGTGTGCACCAGCATAGGAGGGGCAGAGAGAAAGAGGCAAAGAGAGAAACCCAAGCAGGCTCTGTGCTGACAGGACAAAGCCTGACATGAGGCTTACTCCCACGAACTATGAGATCATTCCCTAAGTCAAACTCAAGATTCAGACATTTAACCAACTGAGCCACCCAGGAGCCCTGGTTTTGATTGCTTTTTAGCTCACACTAGTCTTCGTATATAAGTGGCTCATCTTGGAGTAGCCTGAACTTGGCCACTATAGTTACTACAAGTAAATCCGTAGCCTAACAGGATGTATGTTGCCAAAAAATTTATGAAATGAGGCTAGAGAGATAACAGATCCAGTTCATAAAAGGCCTTATGAATTTCAACTTTATCCTAAAAGCTGTAGGGAACTACTAAGAGTTTTAATCTAAAATGTGACACCATCAGATTTGTGCTTTAGTAAAGTTCCCATGGAAAACTTTAAAGGGTAGATATCTGACAGTTTCAGGGGCTGCTGCAGTCCGCAGTAAACCAGGTGAACAGTGAGGAGAATGAAAGCATAAGAATGGAGAGGAAAGAGTAGAAATGAAAGATGTCAAGCATTTTAAAATCAAAGAGCTTTATTTATGATATACTCAACATGGAGGCTAAATATTTTAAAAAGGGACATCAAGAATAATTCCTTCCTTTTTCTTAAACAACAAAACATATTTTAGTGCCATGTGCCAAGCTATTGGATCCAAAAAAAAAAAAAAAAAAGAATAGGTTTTCTAGAAAAGATGCTGGGTTCTATTTTGGACATATTGTGTGAAAGGTACTCTTAATATCTTGAGCAGCCTAGGGAAGCTGTGTAATTGGCAGGCAATCAGTTATGTGTACCTGAGGTTTCGCAGAGCTCTAGGAGAGATGGGCAGCTTGGAGTCATTATCATGTCATTAATAGTTGTAGCTGAATAGAGATGAGAAAAACCACGCAGCCATTTCTAGAGTGAGAGGATCCAAAGCCCTGAAGCAAACAGCAGTGTCGAAGGGGTATAATAAAGGCAGACTCCACAAAGGAGGCTGTAAAGAAATAATCCGAGAAAGGAGAAATAAGGAAGAGAAATTTTCAGAAGATCAAACTGAAGGCAGAATGACCAATTAGGTTCAATAGTAGTCCAGGCAGGAGATGTATGATGACTTGAAATAAGAGCTACAGTGGAATTTGACACTAGAGAAATGCAAAATAAATCCACAGTGTGATACCATCGTATAGTTATTAGAATGCCTACAGTTACAAAGACTGAACATACCCAGGGCTGGCAAGAATGGAGAGTAACTGGAGCTCCTATACCCTGCTGAAGAGGATGGAAAATGGGCAGCCGCATTGGTAACTGGGTTGGCATTTTCTTATTAGGTTAAATATATACCTACTATATGAACCAGCCATTCCACTCCTAAGTATCCACGCAAGACGCATGAAGCATATTTCCATACAAAGACCTTTACCAGAATGTCCATAGCGTCTTTCTTTGTGGGCCTCAAAAAACAGAACACTAAATCAGCTGTTAACAGGTTAATAGATATACAAATTGTTACATAGCCCACACAATGGAATACTATTTAGCAATAAAAATAGTGAGCTAGTAATCTGCACACAAAATGGATGGATATCAAAATAAATATTGCTAGTGAAAGAAGGCATACATAAAAAAAGTTATGTCAAATATATAGAAAACACAAATGAACCTATAGTCTCAGAAAACAGAGGCTACATGAGAATTAGGTTGGGTAGGGAGGCACAGGAAGGAAGGATAACAAAGAGGCATAAGGAAACTTTTGGGGTGATGGATATGTTCACTTTTTTTGTTTTTAGTGTGGTGATGGTTTCCCAGATGTATACATGTCTAAAAACCTGTAAAATGTACACTTCAAACATAAGCAACTTCTATTGTGTCAATTATAGTTTGGTAAAACTTTAAAAAAAAAAATAAGGTAGATATTAGAGTTATTTAGGAGATGAAATTAGCAGGGCTCTTGGTTGATTAGACGTGGAATAGCAAGGAGACAGTCAGCATGAGTCTCTAATTTAGGAGATTGGGTGGGGGTCATAGTGCCACCAAATAAATAATAAGGATTTTTGGGTAAAAAGATAATCATTTTGATTTGGAATGTGTTTAGTTTGAAGTACCGAGAAGATATACAGATGATTATGTCTCATCTGTTGAATGTGGATTTCTAGGCAAAATCAGGTCCAGACATATATATTTTTGAGTTGTCAACGTAAAGTAAGTAGATATAAACTGGAGGTTCCCTGGATAACTAAAACCCAAGAAGCGGCCAGATGGAGACGCATTAGGGAACATAACACTTCAGAAATATTCAAAGAAATAATCCCAAAGAAGGAAATCACGAATGAGGTTGGAAAGGTACAAGAACCTGGAGAAAGGTTGTCTGTCACTAGGAAAGCCAAAAGAGGCAATTTCCTAGAAGGAAGGAAATGTTAACATCAAAAACTGCATAGATGTGGATTAAGATAAGGACCAAAAGACCCTACTGAGTTTGGATGCAGGGAGGTCCCTGCAGATCTGAGAACAACTGAAATCCAAGGAGTAGTGGGATCAGAATTGAAATAAGCCTTCAGCAACGTGGGTCATCCCTCCTTTTCAGTGACCAGATTAGTTGTTTATATGAATTATTCTCAACTAGTTTATAAATGCACCCTCCCTTGAAATTGAGACACACTCTTTCAGGTGGCATTCCCCACCTGGCCTTGACAGTCACTTAGTAGAACCACAGTCACCACTAGAAGTGTGTCATATCCCTGAAGTACACTGATATAAACACAAGATTGAGAACAATCATTTAGATTTCAACCTAAGAGAGAGAAGAAAGGAATAGCCAAAGTAACAATTCATTTGCCACAACTCAGCATTGATTATAAAATACTTGCTAAGCCCCTACTCTTTGTCTCGTATTTAATAAAACCCTTATTTCCCTGCTTACCCATAAATGATGTTTGGACTCATCAACTCTGAAATTTTATGTTAATAGCTATTCTGTAAGGGAAAGAAATAGGGCAGGACATGAAAGCAAGTGTTAGCATTTCATAGCAGAACCCACTTCGTTGCTATCACTCATGAAGGAGAGAGTAAAACTCTTCCTTTAACTCAGTAAAAATATGCCGCCCTATGCCTCTCTGCTGGAGTTAACACTTGGGCCAGTGAGTTTCAATTCAATGTCTTTCTGCTCTTTAATCAGTTTTTCTTAGAATGGTTTCTAAAAATGCATATATTCATTCAGGGATACGGAGGAAAACTACCGCCAGTCAGTGGCTTGCCTGTGATAGAGAGGGAGAATTTCATTTTCACAGACACCATTAAAATATGCACCCGATCTGTGGAAAGAGGCTATTTTCATGTTCCAGTCAACAGCTCCATATGAAAACTTCTTTGCTGATCTGGATAAAAAGGAATGTGCATGAAAAAGTCTTGAAAATGGTTTTATAATTTTTTTTTTATTTTAGCCACCAGTCTGATCAAAAAGTTATATGTGTATAAAATTAATATGGTATGTGAAAGTAATTCAGTTTTTATATTTTGACTTGCTGAATATTTTTAATAGGACAGTTACTCAGTTGGTGTTTTTTATTGTCTGTTTATTTTGAAAAAACTCTGCTTTAAGGATTTGAGGTATTAATAGGTTTGGTATTTCTTTTGATCATGTTTTAAATTTTATTTATTTATTTTGAGAGAGAGAGAGAAAGAGAGAGGGAGAGAGAGAATCCCAAGTAGGCTCTGTACAGGGCTTGAACTCTCAAACCCTGAAACCATGACCTGAGCCAAAGCCGAGAGTCGGAGACCCAACTGACTGAGCCACCTAGGTATCCCTGTCATTATTTTTTTTTTAATTTTTTTTAACATTTATTTATTTTTGAGACAGTGAGAGACAGAGCATGAACGGGGGAGGGTCAGAGAGAAAGGGAGACACAGAATCGGAAGCAGGCTCCAGGCTCTGAGCCGTCAGCCCAGAGCCCGACGCGGGGCTCGAACTCACGGACCGTGAGATCGTGACCTGAGCTGAAGTCGGACGCTTAACCGACTGAGCCACCAGGCGCCCCTCCCTGTCATTATTTAATAGGGCAATTATGTTTGTTTTTATTGAAGATACTTCCTTTTGGAATGAAAGGGCTACAGATTACAATGGAATTTTAGAGTTTGATATTTTTCTTTGTTTTTCAAAAAAGTACTATTCTAAAAGTTATGAGTTAAGGGAAAATAATAATGTTCCATGGTCAAATAAATTTGAGAAATACTTCTTGCTCAATGTCCCCCAATTGGAGCATTACATTGAACATTAGTATGTCAGAAGATCTGGGCAGTCATAAAATTAAAATATATGTTTAATTTGCTTAACCCAATGTTTGTCATATTTATTTGAGCCAGGAACATCCAGGAAACTAGCGTTCCCAAGAATAAACATTTAGAAATGCCCTTATAATCCACTGGTTTAAATAGCCATTTTCAGACCCTTGCTAATTCAGATCCAATATCAGGCGAAGATTTAGAGGCTGAATCTTTCATGTTAATGAACTGATGCCTCAGTATGCATCAAGGGTCCAAAATATATGAAGCAGTTAAAGGCTAGGCCTAAGCAAATATTATGGTGAGAAAGCACATAATTCAGAAAGAGCCTAGCCTCCTCGTCAGAATGAAGGGGAGAAAATCAATGAGATAAGGGGTTCCCATCTGCTTTCTGAACAAAACAGACTAAACAGAGAAGTCCCTCTCTTCTTTCCTTTGTCAGGCTATTATTTTTAAGCCCTCTTTGTGGATAGTTTAATACTTTATTTTATTGATGTCATTGCTTCTGCGATTATTCAATAGATATACGTGGTCCAAATGCTTGGGAAAGTCAACGTTAATTTGAGAATTAAAGTAAATTTATCCTGAAGTAACAGTGATAATACAGACATGGTTCGTCTCGCTCAAGTAAGACTTTCTCTCTCCTTTACAGCCAACATATCAATTGTAGATATAGATACTAACCAGGAGGAGAACCTAGCAACTTTATCTTCTGGAAACAACTTTGGTCTTGACTTGAAAGCAGATGACAAAATATATTTTGGTGGTCTGCCAACACTGAGAAACTTGAGGTAATGTAGTGTATATTTAGAGCTAAGGATTAAGTTTTAATTAAATGGCCACCCTGCTCACTGGAGTTCTGCAGTTTAATTACAACAGGAATGTCGCATAACCTTTAGTTGCAGAAAGGCTTAATTAAAAAAAAAAAAAAATCATGTTACATGTTAGAACAACACCAGGATTTAGACGCCCAAGGATTAATTGGATATCTTTGTTGAAGAGATGGATGGAAATCACTATTTCCCTCATATTCACCTGATGAAAAGAATTGTAAAAGTAATTAAAGGTGGAAACTAGAGTTGAATGTGCGTCTTGTAATTGCTCTTCTCCTCGCACATTCACTGCAGATCATGGCACACTGACATTGCTTAGTGTTCTAAAAATCAGTCAGTGTTCCAGAATACTGTGAGTATAACCTATTTTGTTGCTAAGCATTAGCATACTAATGCTATGTTGGAGCTTTCCCATATGTCTAATGCTAAAGCTGTATTAGTTATTCTTGTGTCCCTGCCAACATTTTTTTTAATTTCACACATGTTTTTTAGATAGCAGGATGGAGAGATATAATTAACTCATAGTTTAGTTCAAAAAATAAACTCAAGAAACTAAAAAAATTTCAGGAAATATTTCATGTGTATTTAATTAATTTACTGCTTGTTATAAAACATCTCATAAGAAAAAAGAGTTATAAAGCACTTGGTGCTCAATAAATGTTAATTGAGTTTAATTAGAACGGAATGAATTGACTTGGTTAAACCGTAAGAACTTACTATAAATACAGACTACCTCGTTTTTAATTTTTGTTTTGTTTAGTTGGCTTGTTAGTTTTTAATGGTTATAAAAGTCCTATCGCGGTGTTTCTTCTCTTATTTTTTTTAAAGTTTATTTATTTTGGGGAGAGACAGAGACGGTGTGAGTGAGGGAGAAGTGGAGAGAAAGGGAGCGAGAGAGAGAGAGAGAGAGAGAGAGAGAATCCCAAGCAGGCTCTGCACTGACAGTGTGGTGGCTTGAACTCGTGAACCATGAGATCATGACCTGAGCCAAAACCAGGAGTCAGACACTGAACCGACTGAGCCACCCAGGCACCCCTTGGTGTGTCTTTTCTTAAAAGACGCATTATGATTGGAGGGATTCTCAGAATAACTGAGAAATATGGTAGTCACTTGTTTTTGAATTTCCCAAACGAGCGGTGCAATTTCAATCTCGTTTTATGATAGCTAGCATACAGACTGAGTTTTACTCTTCTCCCTGTACCTATATTCATGGACCAAGCAACTAAATACCAGCCTTTCAAGAGTATAAGTTGGTAAGCTTCATGGGGCTTCATTCTGCATTCATCCACATTACGATATACTTGTGTTAAGCATGTACACTTACAGTGTCTGGTCAGAAAAACTCATTGCAGATCAAATGCGTTTGGACTGTGACATGGTCATTACTCAAATATCTGTTATTGTCAAGTGTTCGCTGAGAATCTACTATGCGCCAGGCACTGTATAAATGCAGATCCGACAGTTGCTTCAGTCTAAGATTTATTTTGCAAGATCATTAACTAAATTCCCTATGAGTGAATTAAATATAGCCAAAATAAGGCTATCAAGATGTAGCTTTATGTATTCTAGGGATGACTTGGTTTTAATTACCATAAAGTGATTTTAGGAATTACCTATAAAGGTATATTTGTTAGCTATATTAAGATAGGTTTATACATTCGTTTTCAGACTGCATATTTAATAAATCTGTGTCACTAAAATGTTTTTACTTGCTCAGTACAGAATTTTATAATTATGGTATTTCTATGGTAAGGTACATTATCCCCATACAATCTTTAGACATATATGTGTGAGTAAGCAAGGAGCTTTGCATTCTTAGTTTGCTGTTACTTTGCCCACAGACAGGATCTTAATATGGTAAAGTTCAAAAGATGAGGTAAACATAAATTATTTTTACATATATTAAGTTCAAGCTCATCGAGAGGCAATATTTATCAACAACTCATGAATACTACAGCATAGCAATGTTTGCGCATAACAGATTAAAATTAGTATTTTAAATTTGTATTTCAAAATAAACGTTAAAAAAAATTGAAAAAAAGAAAAAGGGGTGCCTGGGTGGCTCAGTTGGTTAAGCATCTGACTTCGATCCAGGTCACGATCTCACAGTTTGTGAGTTCGAGCCCCACATCAGGCTCTGTGCTGATGGCTCAGAGTGTGGAGCCTGCTTTGGATTCTGTCTGCCTCTCTCTCTTCCCCTCCCCCACTCATGCTCTGTCTCTCTCCCTCAAAAATAAACGTTAAAAAATTTTTTTTGAAAAAACATTTGTACTTCAAAATAAACATTTCCCATAGAATAGTGTGGAAAGAAAATGGTCATCTTTGGATTCGAATTTCACAGGGGTCATGTGAAAGATTTTTTTTTCTTCTTTTTAAGATTTTTTAAGATTTTTAAGATTGCCATGTGATACTTTTTAAAAAGACTTATGATTAAAGTGTATTGTTTTACTAAATGAAAATGCAATTGCAAGTAAATTGTGTTTGTTTGTTTGTTTTTTTTCTCTTCCCTTTGACCTAGTATGAAAGCAAGGTAAAACTTAAATTATGCATGCCTTCTTCAAGTGCATGGGTTGGGTAAATGTGGCTTCTTAGACACAGCAGTGGTGCAGAAGCAGAACAATACCTATGCAGCTTAATTCGTAGTACATTTCATGAGCAAGTAATACATTCTTAGAGTTCTCGTGCTGCCCTTTACTTACTGAGATGCTGCTGCTCACCCACCGTGAATCGGGCTGCAATTTCACTTATTTCACCAGCTATGAGGACAGATTTGCTCTGCTTCCTTTCTGAACTGCCCACGCACAGTGCCCCCTGGTGCACATACGCAGGAGCACACATGCAAAGGTCAGCTGGTCAGGTTGATGGGCACGATGTAGCTCTGGGGACAGAGCAGAGCAGTCTGTTGGGTTGAACCCTGGACTCCCATCTGTCAAGTACCATGCTGTCTGCTGAACAATCAGCCTGTGCTCCCAAATTCTCACCACTGCCTCGCTGCTTTTTGCAAGCCTGCAAATATGCAAATGTTTACAGGGCCCTTGCACCTCTTTGCAAAGCTGTTTATTTATTGTCATGTTTATTTAGAATTAGCCATGAAGCCAGATAAAAGGAATCTCTGGAAATAATATATTTTAAACCAGTATTTGACTTAATGGTGACGAAGTTTGTGGACGGTCCCCATAGTTTCCCAGGAGCATTTTAATTCCTGTTTGCAGAAAGACATTAGCATGAAAGCTATGAGCAGCAGGCCTCCGTAAGTGGCTGATCAAACCCCAGCGATGTGCAGGGCTGGCACACTCTGGCTAGTGCCTGGTGTTTTGATATTTCAGAGCCTAGCTATGCCACATTTCTGGAAAGGAGATAATATGGCCTAACTTAGCCAAGACATTTTTAAAACAAAGTGTAGACTCCTAACACCAGAAACTAGAATGTATAGAAATGAAAGTATATACAAAAAAATTATCCAAGTTGTTTTATCACAATATAGTTATGAGCCTAGTCATGCTTTTTTGCTGGGATGGCTAAAAGGCAAAGGCTGTCTTTCAATGGAAATATATAAAACTCTGGAGTGACACTGTGTAGCTTTGTAATGCTGCCTTTGAGGCAAACAGAGGAAAAGAGGCCTGTGGTTACCATTAGGAATCTGATCACATGTGATTGCTTATCCCCCGTGCTTTTCATAGCATTGAGCCTACTAAATCATCGTGTTTTGAAATAGTTCATTGTGTGTCCATGAAACAGTGAACTATATAACTTGTAGAAGAAACTTACTTTATTGATAGGACCTCTGAAAAATTTGTGATAAAGCGGTCATCCTTTAAAAGAAAATATGGAAGCAAATGAACACTGGGAATAAAATTCACCCATTCCCTATTCTTTATAAATAAGAATATAAGCAAGATCCTTACCCTCCAGTTGGACATGTTCTTCATAATAACAAATCGACTGAGCAGAAGGAGGAGACCTTGGGAATAATGGGAAATGACCAAAGAAAATGAAGCAGTTCCAGAGACAGAAAAGACAGAACAAATACGTGGCATGACATAAATCACCTGATACACATGCCAGTGTCTGATTTTCTTTCCCACCTGTTTTTCCGCATGCCCTATGTTTTTTATTGAGGCAAAAAAGGGAAACCTGGCATCATGAGACAATGAGAGAATTAATCATTATCCTAATAATATTTTGGTGTTGATTGGGCAGGTTTTACAGATGCTTATTAACACCAAAAAAAAGTATTTTTTATCCCAACAGACCTGTATTATTCAATATGGTAGCCATCAGCCACAGTGACTACTTAACTTTAAATTAAATAAAATTAAATAACAACGTCCAGTTTCTCATTGGCATAAGCTTCATTTCAAGTGCCAATAGCTACATGTGACCAGAAACTACTGATTTGGACAATGCAGAACAGAATATTTCCATCATCACAGAAAGTTCTATTGGACAGTGTTGCTATCGATTAAATAAAGAAGGATCATCACTGACATCCTACTAGCTGCTGTCCATTGAGCACTTCACATGTGCTAGCATGTTGGGTTTTTTCTAAGCAATAATGAATAAAAAGTAAACATGCAAGTGTTATTTGGGTATAGAAGACATTTTCAACCTTAAGGAAGATGGGTTTTGTGCCTTTGGTTGCTTGATTTTGTTATTGCCCCATTATAAAATAAGGACGTTGGGGTCAATCTATAAATCCAATGTTTAAGTATGTTTTTTAGACTATGTAATCCAAAAGAATGTTTCTTAGGCTTTGTTTTAGTTAAAACTTTAAAGAGAAATATAATATTATCTTAATCTTCAGCTGCCCCTTCTCTCCCCCAAAAAATCTCAATGACAAAAAAATTTTTTTTTTCAAAATAAATGTTTCCCATTTTTTCCCTAAATTTTTCCCCTAAATTTTAACTTTTTTGGCTCATAGTTTTATTACTCTGCCTACTCAATTATCTACTCTTTGGTACAAAAAAGAAAACCATTTTGTTACACATATGAAGCACTTAAGAAATCAGTAATTCCTGTATCGTGAATTTAAGTGCTGTGGGTAAGATTATTTTTAAAAGAGAGGAAGAACTACATAAAGATTCTTTCTGCAGGATGGGGTAACATCCATTTCATCCAACCAGTGGATAATGGAAGCGTGGCTTGCTGGGTACACGTGTGCACATATGCACAATTTGAGAAACACGTGCCTGCCCGTGTGTCAGTTCGCGCCATATGGCTCGTGTCCGGTAGTCACAAACACCATACTGCCATGTCCCTAACGGCGTTGCTTTTGTTTTCCGTGTAACTTTTCAACAGACCAGAAGTAAATTTGAAGAAATATTCGGGCTGCCTCAAAGATATTGAAATTTCGAGAACTCCATATAATATACTCAGTAGCCCTGACTACGTTGGCGTTACCAAAGGATGTTCACTGGAGGTTGGTTTGTTTTTAATGGCTTCCTAAATGCTTTCATATCTGACTAAATTGACTTAGTTTGGGTGCTCTTACGGGGAGCAATCCCTTGTTAATATATTTTAAATTCTTAGCTATACGTAAATAACAAAGCAAGATTGCAGCACTTCTACAAATTACCATAATCACATAAATGCAGGAAATGGTGTGATGAAGACCCCAAATTGTGAACCAATTTCCCACATGGATAATACTTCATAACATCTATTTTTAATGTTAACCTCTTTTCTGATTCTCTCTCCTTTTCAAATACTACTTTTCCCTTTCCTCATTTTTGTTAATCTATTTCAGATTTATTTTATCTCCCTGTGTCATATATAGCTTTATTAGCAGCCTTCAATTTTTTTCTGGAATGTACTAGGAATTTACACAAATAACAAGTAATCGTTTATACCATAATCATTAGTGCATAGCATCGTGTCTACAGCTTGAGAGTCAAGCCTGCTTTTCTTTGGAAATGGCACAGACTAGGAACTGTCTACAAAGACCATCTTTGACAGGACTGCAAAGTCCTTTGCTGTTAGGTATCTTCAGGATCTTTTCTTTGTACCCAAAGCTACCCCTAGTTCCATTTACCTAGTCTGCTCTGACTCTTCGATAGGGGCCGATTCATAGGAGAGAGAAATAATAGACCCAGCTCTGCTCTCTTAAAATATCTCTGACCAAGAGTCAACAGTCATTAGGAAATATTAGTAAGAAGTTTATGGGAATCCTGAAAGCAATGAGTTTGTTTCTTAAAAAATGTTAAAAATATCATACTTACAAAATTTTGATTACCTTGATATGACACAACTATTCATTTCACTGCTTTCTCCAACTGAAATTATTTTAAAGCATGGCTATAGAGCTCAGGGAAATCACGGAAGAATAGGAGAAAGGAGAAGTGAATCCATCTGTGAGACCAGAACTTTCGGGGTCTTCATGGTTCATAGTTGGAGGCTCTAGTTTGGAATTGGCCATAGATATCCATTATGAGAAGCTCAGGAATAAGGACTAGGGAAATACAGAATTGAACTCTAAGGATCCATGCTGGCTTCTTTAAGGAAGTTTTACTAAGAGCTTTAATGTTGCAAAGGCTACTCTCATCCACATCCCAAAGATATATACATGAGGATGGGAAACTGTCCAGAAAATTAATAGCCTGTATGTGTGAAAACGATAATTCTATAAAGGCAATTTTCCGTCACCAGGAATTATTTTACAACTGAAATATGAGGCAGAAATGATGTGGATAAATATTGAAAAGTCTGCACAGTAGTTTTATCAGAACTATCCAAAAGTCTATCATTTGAAATTTGGAAACAAAAATAGAGGATATATTTTACAATACTTCTGTCACTTACCTGGGCCTGAAACCCTGTGGGGGAAAATATTCTGTGCTAGAGGATGCCATGATTTTACTCCAGCAAAATCCAGAACTTTGAAAATGACCGTTTTAAGCACTCAAAATGCCCAACAACATGGGTTTGCTTAAATAAATCCTAGCACATTTATACAATGGAACGTCCTTCTGCCATTAAAAGTGATGATGAAATTTATGTTTCCTGAGAGAGGTATCTCCCACATACATAAATTTAAAAAGGAATTTACAAAGGAATGTGCCTATCAAGATTCAGTGTAAATATAAAAAGGAGGAGAGAGCAAGGTTGTGAATGAATGAATGAATGAATGCATGCATGATGAACACACGAATGAATGAATCAATGAATGATAAACGCGATATGCTTCTGAACAGCTTTGAGAAGGAGTGAGTTTTGCTTTCTCTCTTTTACACTTTGCTACTATCTGAAATGTTACTGCTTTAATTTTATTATTAAGAACAATTACTATTTTCATTTTGAGAAGTAAAGTGGACTACGAAATGTTTGGTGTGCTTATTTTTAAGATTTAGGTTTTACCTGATTTTTTAAATTTTTCTAGAATGTATTTATACATTTGATAGCAATGGACATCTTACCTTGGACTTATCACTGAGGAAAATGCAGACATAAGCCATGGTCGTACTCATCTATAAAATATAAACAATTAGTTGACAGAGGGTATTTAAGGGATTCTGAGACTGTTTTCAAGAGAGATTTAGCAAGATAGAATTAAACCAAAAGAAAATGTTATCGATCAGTGATAATCATCTGTATTTTAAATCAAAAGTGCTCAAATAAAAGCAGATGCCTGAATTTTTATTTTAACCCAAACTGCTTAGAAAGTTCGGTCATGCCTGGAGATAGTATTTCTTCAGTTGCTCCTAAGTTTTCCATGTAACTCTTGAGTTTCATGCTTCCTGAAACAATGTATTTTATGGTGCCACTGAGTGCTTGAAGGAGAGTGAGATGGAGAAATTAATTTAAATTTTTATTTCTGATGTTTTCTTCTCTTTTTCCCTTTTACCCACAGAACGTTTACACAGTCAGCTTCCCAAAGCCTGGTTTCGTAGAGCTGTCCCCTGTACCAATTGATGTTGGCACAGAAATCAACCTGTCCTTCAGCACCAAGAATGAGTCTGGGACCATTCTCTTGGGAAGTGGAGGGACGCCAGTACAACCTCGTAGGAAACGAAGGCAAACTGGACAGGTACTCTCAGACCCAGTTAACAATGCATTTTCCCTAGTTCTTACATAAAACAGTTATTTTATAAGGAGATGGGTGAGACATTTAGGTTTTGGAATGGTCTTTATTTAATTTTTAATTTATTAAAAAAAAACCTTTTAACATTTATTTTTGAGAGACAGAGAGACAGATCATGAGCATGAGAGGGGCAGAAAGAAAGGAAGACACAGAATCTGAAGCAGGCTTCAGGCTCTGAGCTGTCAGCACAGAGCCTGACACAGGGCTCAAACTCACAAACCATGAGATTGTGACCCAGGCCTAAGTCCGACGCTTAACCGACTAAGCCACCCAGGTGCCCCTATAAATTGTCTTTATACATTTAGATTTGCACTGTTCATTTCTCCTATCATCTTTCTTAGGACAGCTATCTCCATTATGATTTTCCTTGTGGGTCAGTCCTAGGTGCAGTCACACTTGTATTTGCACCTATATTCTGTATGGGTTTAGCATATGAGTATTTAAAGAGAGAAAGCTTAAAATATATTCTAATTACAATCATATTCTCTTGTCTCAAAATCCAATTCCTTATCTGGATATCTGTAGATATCCAGCGAGGATACCTTAAATTCAAATTTAAATTGCTTCTAGGATCAATTTCCCAGTTTGACTAGCCAACATGATGCAGTCTGTTGAGGCCTAACCCACTCCACCCTCTCTGGACACAGAGAAGGCAGGGAATGGACCTGGGATAGGGAATGTTAATAGAGCACAACCAACACAAGCATGGACAGTAGTCTATGCTCAATTTCACTCATGACATGAACATAAAGCCTACATAGTGTCTGCATTATAAGGTGTGAACTTCAATTTTCATAGCCCATAGCCATTTGATTGTTAAAAGCTGTCTCTTAGGCACCATAACTCTTTACTGCCTTCATATTTCTCCGGTACTTTCAATCTAATGTTTTTAAATATATATATTTTTTCCACATGATCTTGTTTTTCTCAGTGAAAGAGTTCATAGGAATTACCTAGTCTGCCATCGCCAAAGAATGGAATGCTTTACAAATATGTCCTTAAATATGCATGCATTCTTATAAACCAGGTTGTGTTGTTTGTGATTTTATGTTTTTAAAAAAATCATTTAAAATTGGGTAATCAGTAATACGGTGGACCCTTGAACAAAATGGGAGGTCGGGACATTGCTCCCCTCCACACAGTCAAAAATCCACATATAACTCCTTATTCCCCAACAACTTAACCACAAATATCCTACCATTGGCCAGAAGCCTTACCCATAACATAATCATTCGATTAACACATATTGTATATTATATGTATTATGCAATGTATTATATACACTGTATTCTGAAAGTAAGCTAGAGAAAAGAAAATGTTATTAACATCATAAGGAAGAGAAATACATGTATAGTACTGTATTGCATTTATCTTAAAAAATCTGCATATAAGTGGATCCACATAGTTGAAACCCATGTTATCCAAAATACTGTATAATAAATCTTATTCTTCTCCCTAAGAAAAATAAATACCAAACAAAATAAATTCAAAGATGTATAACCATGAGTAACTTCAGTTATCTCAGGAATACAAGAGTATTTTAATATCAGAAAATCTAAAAATTATATAATCATCTCAATAGATGCAGTGAAATCATTTGGTAACATTTAATACCTATTCCTGATTTAAAAAAATAATAATATAGATGAATATTAGAAACTGAAGAGAAATGAAAAAAATGCACTACATACTGTATGATGCCATTTTTATAGATTTCTAATATAAGTAACACTAAACAGGCAACTGGCTGGCTCAGTTGGTAGAGCGTGCAACTCTTGACCTTGGGATTGTCAGTTAGAGCTCCACATTGGATATAGAAATTACTTAAATATAAAATCTTAAAAAAAAAAAAAAGTGGGGCACCTTGGTGGCTCTGTCAGTTAAGCATCCTACTTTGGCTCAGGTCATGGTCTCACAGTTCATGAGTTTGAGCCCCACATCAAGATCTGTGCTGTCAGTGCAGAGCCGGCTTCAGATCCTCTGTCCCCCTCTCTCTTTGCCCCTCGCCTGTCCACACACAACAAAAATAAATAAAATACACATAAAACCACATACTGTTTACAGATATATATGCGAATTTTCAAAGATAAGTTTTAAAAAGCAAGGGAATGATAAACATGAATTCCATGTTGTGGTTACCTCTAAGATAGTGAACCTGGGGGATGGTGTTGGGAGGAAACTCACAGAAGATGCGATCATACTGTTTCTTAAATTGGGTGTAGATTTACAGGTATCCATTTAATTGTACAGTTGTGAACATAGCTTCATTATTTACATCTCTTATGTTGTGAGTAATGTACCAAATAGTCATAATAAAAATATTTTTTAAAGAATATAGAGGGGAAAGAGTGTTATTTTCTCTCATTTCTTACTGCACATAAGCACTTATATAAATTTCCCCTTAAACTCCTTATCTTTTAATCTTGAAAAATAAAATTATTTTCTTACTATTATGAACGATAAGCTAGTTACAATAAGAGGACCAGATGAAACATTGTGAAGTAGGTTTTTACTAAAGGGTATATCTTTCCCAGGTCATTGTCAGATAATTAAGCACCACCTACTGGCTCCAAATTTCTCCCCTTCAAGACTAAATAAATGGACTTAAATCACCAGCTTTCAGGATAGTTCCTAAAATAGAACATGTGCCCATTAGAACAATTAAAATGAGAACATATTAAGTACTATACTACAAAGTAAAGTGGAAATAATATGTTAACATTTCAACATTTTAATGATAATGAATATTCATTTTTTTAATCTCATCGAAGTGCTATTTGAAAGAGGAGACAATGTTAAATAGTTCACGTCTGTTGTAGAACCAATACTGATTACACTGACATATTTTATTTTCCAAAGCTAACGTTTTGATGCTATAACGTTTTGATAGGGTTATTTGTGATTCTGTTCTGCTAAAGGAGTTTGAGACATCGAACCGTCATTCACCTGAGAAAATTTTAATTGAGCGAGTGGTTTGCAGTTGCCTCTTTGATGGATGGTGAGCACGAGTCCAGGCCCTCTGGACATTGTGCTTTGGACATACAGCTGCCTAGACGATTTAGTAAATCATCAAAAGCATTATGATAGGTGATTGAAACCCTCTCCACCACCGCAGGTGACTCACAGCGGACCGAGTGATCATGGTGCCCTCATGCTCTACAAGAAAGGGAGCACACGTGGCATCAGCTTTGGGGACAAGGAATGCATTCAAGCTCCCTGGGGTTCATAATCTGATCTCAAAACCACACTGGTTGCTATAGTAACAGTAGCAAGAAGAAAGCAGTCATGTTTGTGGATGAAAAATTGTCTTCCTTCTTTCTAAGTGTGGGAGACAAGTTACGTGTTGATGATAGCAATCTATTCCAGCAGCTCAGAGAACAAATTGCAGTCTAAACATTCAAAATGCCATGAGATTGGGAGTCGGATCTGATTTCCAGAAGCTAGCTGTCCACTTGTGAAGAGGAGGGAGAGGAATTGACACCCTTTGTTTCCTGACGCGTTTTGTGAGTTAGAGACCCGGTGCAAACACAGCTGTTACCTTCAGCATGGCAAATTTGGTTTGCGGAGGGTCCTGTATTCCTACATCCGCTTTCCACATCATCTAACGAGCAAAAGTGACCAATGATTAAAAAGCTTTTGTCAGCCACTTTAAATACTCTAAGAAAATATTGAGCCTTAAATTCTCAGGTAAGATCTCAGAGCCAATGAATCTGCAGATCTGTCAGGGAACCTTTAACGCCGTCGTAGTGGAGACCCCTCTTTAATCTTCAACCACCCCTTGATATTGCAGGCCTATTATGCGATATTCCTGAACAAGGGCCGTCTGGAAGTGCATCTCTCCATGGGGACAAGAACAATGAGGAAAATTGTCGTCAAACCAGAGCCGAGTCTGTTTCATGACGGGAGAGAACATTCCGTTCATGTCGAGAGGACTAAAGGGTAACAGTAGCCCTAGAGAACTTGTAACTAACATAAACTCCTTGGCTCACATTAGTCTCAGACTGGACCTTCGTATGTGTGGTCATACAAAAGCATTGTGAAACTATCAAGTCGCTTAATTTCATCTTCTTTACGTTTCATACTTCGGGAACCTCATTTACCTTGGCCCCTAGGAATTCTCTTAGCATTTTTTATTCTGTGCAGTTCTCCGCTCCAGCTTTGGAAAAACCAAATACATCTTCTGAAGCTATAGATAAGAAAAATCCCTCCCTCCGCACCTCTCAAATATTCTCTTCTCAAATAAGGTATGCGCATAGCGAAACACACAGAACAGCTTAGTCGGAACCAGCAGCCTTTGGCAGCTGCTATTTCATTCAGGTTCCAAAGCAGTTATGGCAGCTGCTTAGAAACCTGTCACAGATCCGGACTGTGCAGCAGCTGCAGGACCTACTGAGAGCTGCTAAGTGCACGCTTCATCCCTGTCCCCGCCCCCCTCAAGGTGCCCGGGGTCCCTGTAGAGTGGCTTCATGAGGGAACAGAGCTGAGGGAGAGAAGGGAGAAGGCTGCTGTCCAGCCATCAGTGCGTGGAGGCTGCCTCTCTAAGGATCCATGAGAGCACTGCTTCCCAGCCCTGAATCACAGAATTGGCAGCAATAGTGTTGTAAACTCATCTTTCATTTCTCCACGACGCTGCGGCACTTGATATTTCCTTTATTGGGAAAGTCATCTGTAGTTTTCATCAAAATGTTGTATGACAACTCCGGTAATCAGTTTAGAAGGACAATTAGAGAAAAAGAAAACAGAAGCCCAGAGATTTCCGACCTCCAAACCAGCAAGCCATTTAATTAGACTGAAAACACAGAAAAGAACTGGAAATCAAATGTGAGAAAACCTCAAGACACAGGGAATATTTGTAAATACGACAACAGTATGAAGGTCTAACAAGAGTTCAAGTGAACAGATGCTGTTCTATACAGACCCATATTTTCTAATTATCCTCTTGTGTGGATAACAGTTTAGATACGTAATAAATATGTTGTATCTTCCAAGTAAATGATAAAGCTTTCCTTGGCTTATTTTTTTTTATTATTATATAGAGCATTGGTTTGTGGCTATGTTGATACTAAGCATTCTTGCAGAATATCTACTGAGATGTTTAGAAACCATGACTAAGACAAATGAGGGATCAATATTCAGACAAACTAAGAACTTTTACTAGCCTAATAGCCAGATATGTCGGTCATGGTCTCTGAGGAGGAATGCAAACTGAATTTTCTCATTTGAATCTCAGCAACCACTCTGAAATACTATTTTACATGTCTTCTAGACCAGATTTCAGCTTCTTTGCCAAATGCTAGTCCTTCTCATTGTGAGAAGGACTTTGTAACGTCTTTAAACTTTAAAAATTTTCAGCAAAACAAGTGCAGACTTGAGAAATACAGCTGACAAAAAATAATCACCCAGAATATGTTATTCTGTACAGAAAGGATTCTCACGTTCCCAAGTGCATTACAATCTTGCACTAAGGTGTCCTTTTAACAGGTGTCTCTTCAAGAAGGGCATTTTATGATGCCAACTTCACAGCTGTTGGCCATTAATCCAACCTTTATTTGATTAAGTTCGGTGTATAGTACATCTCTGAAAACTGGTCATTCGGTTAATTGGCCATATAAACAAACAGTTTTGCCATTCGCTGTTAATTAAAGGATAATGTATTAGGCATATTAGTGGGTAGTCACTGAACTCTGTGGCAAAGCAAGAACACATCTGCTACCATAATGTCTCATTCAGCACTCTAAGGTCAAAACATAAGCATCGCCTATCCTTTAAGTAAGTGCCCCAATTAACTGATTAACCAGAGATCACTAATGACCCTAACAACTTCACCCAGAAACATTCTTTAATGCTTCATACTCATTCTGTGACACGCTCTGTGTCAAATACGAGACACAGATTATTTCCTTTGATTGTGCTAAGCGTATGTGAAATCTGCATTAATATCCTTCCATCACAGATGAAGAAATATTAACTAACTTGCCCCAAATCATGTAACTAGTAAATAACAGAGCCAGGATTTAAACCCAGGTGTATATGATTTTCACACCTCTACCTGTGCTTGCCAACTATTTATTCTTACCCTTTTTTGTGACCTCAAAGATTGTATTACTTCATGTTGATTATGATACTCTCATTAATTTGGAAATGCTTGCTTTCTCCTAACACCATTCAGATCATAAATGTCAATTATGACATTTTCTTTCTTAAATGAAAAGCCCCGGATAAAATGTTAATTTTCATACGACCTCACAAAATCATTGGATTTTTACCAAACTGAGAGGCAATCAAGATTGTCCTGGCCCTCTTCTCTCTCCCCTGTTATCTCTCTTTATCCTTCCTCTTTCTCTCTCTCTCTCCTTTTCTACCCCTTCCTCTGCAAAAATCTCATTTGAGTTACTTTGGTGTCTAATTCCATGGTACTCCAGAGATCTCTACCTCCTGTAAGGGTTTTGCCCTCTTAACCTTCTCTTGGACTCCAGTTACATGGCCAGTAGTTCTTCCTAAAGCCCTAACAGCCTGGAGTAGATGCATAAGGAAGTGGTTTTCTCCTTTGTGAGAGCATTCTTCAATACAGGTAGAGAATTGGGCTAAAGGCCACAAAAGTTAGACCAGATACTTCAGGAATAATCTGGATTTCCAGAATGGGCTCATGATTTGGACACTGCAACCCAAATATTTCTTACCATCCAAAATACGTTCAATCAAAATAAAATTGCAGATTTTGTTTTGCATGTAGATTACAAATGTCAGGGTACTTCCCTTAATATCTTCTATAACCCATTTGGCAGATTGAAAATTGGTATAAGATTGAAAACAAAATCTTATACCAATACTCCAAACAAACAAGAAACAGAATGTAAGTAATAAAATATTCAATTGTGAAACTCCAAGAATCAACTGTTGAACTTGTAAGAAAATACAGCTAACTTATCATGATACTAATAGTAATGTTTATTGTAGTGCTTTTTGCACATTGTAGGTCCTCAGTAAAGAGTTATTGAATAAATACTTAAACAACAGGAAAGACACCAGAATCCCAATGGACATATTGGTAATGTTCCCCTTTAAAAAAGACCTAAATAAATAATCTAGATTTGATGCTCCTAGAATGTAAAATACAAGCAGGATTCAGCTATAGTCTTCTAGTAATGCCCTTATTAAGTAATACAGCTTCAGTGCAATCCCTTAATTAATGTTTTCCATGGTTTAAAGCAGGTATTTTTATCCTCATTTTATAAATGAATGAAATAAGATTGAGCAAGATTAAATAACTGGCCCAGGTCACACAGTAAGCTTCTGCACTAATACTCAATTCCAGTCTGTTCCTCCCGAAAGCTCGTGTTCATTCTGTATCTCTACCCTGCGATCTACTAAGAAAAGACCACTATAATGGTCGTGGGGACAGAACCAGATTAGACAGTCTACATCAGAAACATGAGGGCCTCTGGCTTTTTAAAAATTCTAATCAAGAACAGAGATTTGCTCTCTTAGACAATCTTTAATAGTGGCTTAAACCCCTCATTAAAATTCTTAGGAGCATTGCTATGTCATGTTAGTAAGACGTTGCTTTTAGCAAAAGGAAAAAAAAAAGGTGTGTGTGGAAGGAGACTTCTCGGTGAGTCACACATGCCCAGAAGTGAGTGCTTTTCTAAGTCTCATAAAACACCAGCATTCTTAGCAATAATGTTGAACCTCCTGATTTTTGCCAACACACTCTTCCAGAGTCTGGTAAAAAACCAATATGTCATTTCCCCCTATGTTTCCTTTGAAAATAAATCCAACCTGCTCCCTCTACACCCCCTGAACAATGACATTTTGAGCACCAATGAAATCAATTTTTTTTTTTCATTCTCTTACATCTGAACTGTCTCAAAGTGGACCGATAGCTCAGGGCTATTTCAGAGTGTCTTTGCCCTGGTTTATTATTTCTAGCTCCACATGTGGTTTTTATTCTTTATAAAATCAAGCAAGATGGCCTTTTAGGACTGAGTTTTCCAACTAAGTACTTTGGTTTTCTCCCCAGATATGTAGTAAGTTTTCAGTAATCCATTCATGATCCTCGGGCTAGTGACTAATACTTATGACTAATAGCTCATGCCAACTGTTTGGGACTGAAATTCAAAACCTGCATCTAGAACAAAAGAAAAAAATGCCTTTGGTCTTTGTCATCATCAGAATTTTTTGTCTCCTTTGATTCTTTGCCCCAGGATCCAAGGATGGTGAATAAGTAACATGAGGTTCTCAATTAGTAATGTGTGAGTTATCTCTCATAAGCAAATTAGGGAAATTAATGAAACAGTCACTAAGGAAAATTATGGCAAGGAACAATTAGCATGATGTTCTTGCCTGCCTCTTCTATTCAAAAGCCAGCAGCTATGTTCTTTATAAAATGCCCTGTAAGTGTTTGCTGTTGAGTCCTGCAATCCAAACTCTCATGAGCACAGTTTGTCCCCCAGCAAGAAGATAATAGCTAGCACGAACCAAGAAATAAAGAACCAAACAAAATGTGACCCCACGCTGTGCTAAACCCACTGAGCCTTATACGATTAGATATAACGGCACTGTACAGAAGCCTCAGCTCTATGGGTTTGTGTGTTTGGGGCCAGTGTTGCCAAAGCCAAGGCTAACGTTACAGCTCCACTATTACCTTCTTTCAATCAACTTCCCGAGAGAGCAAATGGAGCGGGGGGAGGCAGAGGGACAGAGCCTGAGAAAAAATATTGTTAGCTTGGTGTAGAAATCCTAATTATCGAATTTTGGCTCACTTAAAAGCTACTGGAGGAAGGAGTGAGGGGTAGCAGGAAAGAGTTTGATTTCCAATTATACTGGATGTTTTGTGTTTTATACTGTGTATTTTCAATGTTTTCTCAGCATGTTTACTGTTCAAGTCGATGAAGACAGAAGGCATATGCAAAATCTGACAGTAGAACAGGCAATTGAAGTTAAGAAGCTTTTCGTTGGGGGTGCTCCACCTGAATTTCAACCTCCCCCGCTCAGAAATATTCCTCCTTTTGAAGGCTGTGTATGGAACCTTGTTATAAACTCTGTGTACGTACTTCTTCTGTTTGTTTGGTTTTTTTAATATGAGGATCCCTGTTGCATCTACACTACACAAAACCATGGCGTGGTGGGGGGAGGGGCGTCCAGAGAAGACCTTCTCATTAGATTTTAAAAATTGCACTGCTGGCCTTTAAAAGGGGGAGGAAAAATTCAATGGTAAGGAAGCAAGACGATAAAAACTAATAGAAAGTATTTCATTTTAATCCTATTCCATTAGCCCCATGGACTTTGCACAGCCTGTCTCCTTCAAAAATGCAGACATCGGTCGTTGTGCCCATCAGAAACCCCGTGAGGATGAAGGTAGAGAAATTCCAGCTGAAATAGTTACCCGGCCAGAGCCAATGCCCACCCCAGCCTTCCCTACACCCACCCCAGTTGTGGCACAGGTGAGTATTTTTATGCTATTGCTTTCTAATTTTAACCTGTATTCTAGTTGTTTTCAGAGAGAAGATAATTCAGGATATCTCATAAGCTCTACTTCTAGAATTAGAGGAAGGGAAACTGGTCTATGAAAACCCGTTCTCCCTATATCTTTCTTGGATTACTTTGATTTATATATCGTTCTCCTTAAATTTTCCTCCTTGTAAAATGGCATGTGTTTTCAGTTGAAAAGTTAGCATAGTGCAGAAATGTCTACAGAATCAAAATAAGATCCACCTATAATACCACCACACAGAGACAACCGTAACAATTTCCAGCCCTTTTTATTTGCATTTTAAGTAGTAAATCTTATATCATATGTACAATTTGGTATTGTTTTTTTTTTTTTTGAAACAGGTAATAATAATTAAATGTCATACAAGTGTATAGGTCTGATTGTGACGCTGACAGGCTAGCTCTGGGGACCCATAAAGGGACCCAAAGGACCAGCCAAGAGGGCCCGTGGCTTCTCGAAGGATGGAAATCAAACGTGAGCCAGTAGGAAGTAAAAGCAGAGTTTCTTGAAGATATGGACAGAGCAGACACATTCAGGGCATCTGGGAGACTCGGAAAGGAGAAGAATATGAGCCTCATCTTTGTTTGGAGTCTGGGGGTTTTCACTGAGAATTGTGGTCCAGTGTACATGCCTCTCAGACATCCAGGAACAAGTTAGAACAGAGACCAGGGCCCAGGTATTATTCCTTGGAGCTAGGGAACGTTGGCTTCCATATGTCCAGGCTGGGGATCTGGAATGCGCATATAATAGCTTCCTCTGGTCATTCTCACCGGGCCCTTCCTTAAATGTTATCTATTCTAAAGAAATCTTGAACTCCTTGTCCCTTACAAAGAGGACATACACTCTTTGCATTCTGAAGCATGTGTAAAGTGGGGTGGGAGTGCAGGTCCTAGCAAGAATAGAAGCAGGAAAGGGAACAGAAAGATGTTTATGGGGTCCTTCAGTTTTCCTGTTTCAGTTACATACATGTGTGTGGGTGTGACATGCAAAGAGACACAAAAAATATTTCATTTTATGGAGCTGATCATTTCATTGATTACAGTGTGGGTTTCAATCCTGTATTCCAGTCTACTATGTGTATGAATTTGAGAAAGCTGCTCAGCCATTCTATCCCTCAGTCTTCTCATCTGTACAATGAGTATATTAAGGACACATACGTCTCAGAGCGACTAGGAGGATTAAAAAATAATAATGTTTGTTAAATGTCTCGTATATATGAAACGTTTGATAAATGGCATAATTACTAGACAGTAATGATTGTAATGATTGTTCCTCAGTGCTCACTATGCGCCAGCCACTGCCTAAACAATTTCCATCCAACATTATACGTGGTTTTCATCATGGCTCTGTAAACGATATATCATCCCACTTGTAGCTGAGTTGGCAAGAATGACCTAGCCTCAGTAACCCACCCGCTGACACAGCCAGTAAATGGCAGGATAGGAATTTTAATCCAGTAGGTCTGACGATACAGTCTGGCTCTTCATCACTGCAACACTCTGTCTTTCTAATTGTACTTTGTACTCATTGTGGGCCATTTAGAGTGCTTCCAGTTTTTCACTATTGGAAACTATATTCTGATGAGTGCCTCTGTATGCCAAACTTTCTCATTTATTTTCTTAAAATAGATTCTTAGATGAATAATTATAAGGTCAAGTGATGAATGTATCTAAGGTTCTCAACACATATCTGAGTTGCTTTTTACAAAGGTTCCGCCAATTTACATTCACATCACCAACGTATCCAAGAGGGTGGATCTCACTATGCTCTTAACAGCGTGTGCATCGTATTTATAGCACTTGCCAGTTGATGGGTGGAACATGCTGTGTTGAGCACAGATTTTGAAAACTCTTGAACATTTTCTTTTCTTCCTTAGTTTCCATGATGGAACTGGTTGTTTTGGAAACCAGTCTGCTCCTTGTCACTAGAAATATTTTGAGCTTATATCTTCTCTAACATCCCTTCCAGGATTTGAAAATAGTGAAGTCATTTCCTCGTGGTGAGCATAGCATAAGGTGTTGACTTGGCAAATCACTACCCTGTACACCTGAAACTAATGTAATGTTGTGTGTCAATGATACTTCAATTAAAAAAGAAAAAGAAAAAACTAGCGAAGTCTTTTTCCCCTAGGGTAAATATTCCATAATCTCAAGCATTCTTCATATGACCTAATTTCTGATTCCCATATTTCCGCTGATCAATTTCTTGACTTTGAAATATCCCTTTCAAAATATGTCACTTAGAATGGACCATATTACTCAAAATGGAATGCCCAGTTGAGGCGACAGCAGTACCTTTCCTTCCTGTGGCCTGTTACCAGATTTTATTAAGGATGCGCCTGAGAATACTTCAATATTTTAAATCAATGGATTATGCTATTCGTTCGTCATCATGTACCATATTCAGTCAACCACAGTCTTGAGGGTCTTTGTACCACTCATTCTGTTGTGTCAGGTCTCTCAGCCAGCCCATCTTGACTTGGTATGGTTTATTGGTGTAGAAGCCTGCTGGTCCCCAACGATCAACTTCCTTTTCCTTTCCTTTCCTTTCCTTTCCTTTCCTTTCCTTTCCTTTCCTTTCCTTTC